>NC_136488.1:109254126-109259126 GCF_053919585.1 Euprymna scolopes
TACCTGGGAATCTCACTCCCAATACCTTCTTTAAAATACTACAGGCGAACTGCCCGCCAGAAAAATCAAACTTCAGCGCCTGACTACGCAGATCCTCTGAAGTGGCACTTGCAACACTGCTCTCAGACTGTGATGCAACATCTTCCAAGCCAAACTTGCCAGAACTCAGCGAACAGTTTTCAGAGTCTGGATATTCGGGCTTAGTAGTCGGAAACTCGCCAAGCATCTCCCTAGGGGTTTCAAATATCTCAGGGTTGCACAAGGAATCACACTCTACACCATCTGCCAACCTCGAAAGAATGAATCGAACCTGGGACGAGAACACTACAACATTAACAGCATCCGCTTCTACTAGCGAACAGTCCACGTCCTCACGTAAGGAACGATCACCCAACAACTCTGTAATATCGTCTACCGATGACAACCATTCATCGACATCGGCCTTCATCGTCATAAAATAAGGCTGGGGTAATTCCCTCTGCAACCGCAACAAATCCAAGACGGCGATAACTTTCCCCAAATAAAACTTTCGTTTCTTTACAAGGAATCCGGAAGAACGAGTGACCAACATCGTGCAGTGTTTTACTTTTTCCTTCAAAAATATGGAATAAATCCAAACAAATACAAAAAATAGGCGTTCGAGAATTATACACAAAAAAATGCACACACAAAGGTTACAAAGATATTTGCATAAAATTCCTTCCTCATAGCACAAACAAAACAAGACCAATACAGCATATTTAGCCGTGAAAATATCAAGGGATACAATCCCCAGTTACAAATTAAAAGAGTCACTATGACTTAAATTAAAATTAAGTGAATTTAAAATTCAAACTTCTATATGGAAGTTAATTCACTGGAAATGAATAATAGTGTTAACACGCTTACAGCAATATCCTCACTGAATACGACCTAGGAAAAACGTGGAAAGAGTTTAAATATATAACTACGTCGGGGGAGGGTACATGCCACTATGTCACATGTGCATCTTCAAAGGAATTCAAATAACCAAATGCACATACGGGCTAAGAAAGAAAAAGGGGGCTTGTCTTTTCACAAACTCTTAGAATAACAGTCTGCAAAGCAAATGGGTATAAATTCGCTATAGAAAAATAATAAATATCTTCAACGTATAAAATATTTCTAATAATGCTGTCCGGTTAATTCACAACCCGGAAACATTTAACACATGTGAGAGAACGCACGAGTTCATTAAATCAAATAGTGGGGTATATACTTATTTCTTTTTTTCTAATATATTGTGGAAAAATACCAAAACATACCTAACCGGTTTGGGACACAGCGTCTCTATTTACTAGGCTCCCCACGAAGGTATAATTAGATAAAAGTCGTTTCTCAAAGTGGGGATTATCCAGCTTCCGAAAAATATCGAACACGCTGAATTAGGACGAAAAATAAAATTACCTCAGTCTAGTAGGATTTCTTATTCGCTGACTAGGGACAGAAAGTGCTATAGTTTCTCCCGCCCTAACTCACAATACCCGTGGAAATTCAACTAAAGCGGGTAGGATATAAATTATATTCCGAAGGAGGTTTACGAAATTTACAACTTCAATTCTAAGGAATAGAGAAAAAGAAAGTGTATACTTATCGCTCAATCTTTTTATTAAGAAAAATATTATGAAAAGTGCGTAAAATATTACTCAGATATAAAGACACTAGACGCACATAAAAATGCTAAATTCGGGAATTTTCATTAAGCGAAAGACGAATGTTGGAAACACTAAATTACATTACACGCTTTCTAAATTCCGGAGATAGCAGTCCTCAAATATTTTAAGGAGAGCGTTAACAGACGCGCTAAATTACAAGTGGGGAGGGAAGGCATCAATAAGACGTGTAGTGGACGAGGAAGTGACAGAAACGCGTCTCGAAATAGGAAGTGGCATATATGCGTCGTATCATAAAAGGCTTAGTAACTAGGTTCGCTAAATTATTTGAGATAACTGACCACTTAGTTTGAAAAGTATTCTGAAATAAAGGAATACGAGTTTGTAAAATGCCTTCAAATAACGGAAGCAATTTACAGTGGTCGAACGAATCTAAGTGACGCTGATAGCGTCAAGTAGCGAAGTTAACAGAAATTTCAATCCTAACTCGAAAGAAAGTGAATTAAAGTGTATCTCTATTAGAAAAGGGTACACGATAACGGACAAAAAAATGGCTAAATGTATTTAATATAAAGTTTGCAAAATGCATTTACCGAAAGAGACTAGTGTACCTCGATGAAAAAGGAAATATACTTAATTTTCAAAGGGTTCCAAGAAAGGGAATAATAAATTGGCCCAATGCTTTCAAATAAAAGAAATTTCCCAACTACTCTTAAGAAAAATTTGCAAATTGTCGGGAAACAATTTGCAAAGTGCCCACAAATAAAGGCAGAAATTTTCTAAACTACCTTTAAATAAACGAAAGAAAATTTGCAAAATGTCGGAAAACAATTTGCAAAATGCCTACAAATAAAAGCAGACTTTTTCTAACAACTTTTAAATAAAAGAAAGAAAAATTTGCAAAATGTCGGAATTTATCCTGCTTCCAGATAAATTCGACGCTAAAGTAACTAGGCTGAAAAAAAAGCATGAAACAAAAGGGGGGGGTAAGGAATAAAATATAAATGTCTTGTTTTAAAACGAAGAAGAAACTTTATTTACAATAAGTTGCAAATTTTTCCCTTTGCGGGCATTAAACTTAAAACGCCAAAATAACGAAGACAAAACACGCTCGCAATATTACAGTAACAAAACAAAAAATGCTGGTTCTTCTATATAAAACAATGTTTTAACGGAAGGGTCGTTTGTTAACCCGACTACCACAGAATATATTAAAAGTAAAAGTACTTCCGAAATAAAGCCTTGAATAAAGGAACGTACTCACAAAAATAATGTTCAAAGTTCTTTTAGAATTTTCCTTTCCTGCGTGAAAACCGTAGACACACAGGTATTACAGGAGCAAGACCTCGTCGCTTGTCCGGATAGGAAATTCCATAATACCTTGTCACGTAAAAGGTATTTTCTTTAAATTTCACTCCTTGTAAAATAATAATAAAATAAATACGTGCAGGACCGCAGCCACGTAGTTAATCTCCAGAAGCCTGTCTCGTCACAGCCGGGTTTACTTCTTTCAAGGAGGGCTCTTCAAAATTCATCTTCAGCGCCGGGCAAAGAACGCGTTCTCTCTCCTCGACAGCAGAATTTCAAAAGAGGGTGAAATACGCGCTGAGCTCGTGACGTCATCACAGAGCTAGCATTTCTTTTTTCTCCAAATTGAAGGGAGTTTCGTACAAAAAAGGGACACGGAACCCAATCCAATAAAACAATATATATATATAAATATAAATCATGAACCAGCATAAAAAATATAAGTATATACACAGGGGGGGAGTATACAATTGTTGGTGTAAAAACAGAAAAAATTCCAACAAAAGAAATTTAGAGTAATTTCAAAGCCTTTAAATTTACAGTTAAAAAACTGGCAAACGACTGTGCATTCTATCAACAACCTTGTGAGTACGTTCTTTTGAATTTATTGTATGCATGATTTGGGAAGTACTCGTTCTTAATTTTCTTATCATTGGTAGTCATTCGTTGTGGCGACGTTTACAATTAAAGAATCAGTTTTGTTTTTGTACTATTTTTTGTTCCTTGGTGATTTTTGTTTTTGAGTGCCTGCAAAGGGAATAATTTGCAACCTATTTTGTAAATAAAATCTTTTCTTCATTTTAAAACAACACCTATTTCGACTTTAGTCGTTTACTCCTCCCTTTTTTTTATTTTATCCTTTTATTTTTGTGCAGGCTACTCGTTTTTCGTCGAATTTATCTGAACATGGATAAATTTCCGACATAAGGAACATAAATATAATGCATAATAATCTTATGATGTAATGCAAAAGTTAAAAATATGAAATAATATAACCTTGTCTTCATAAACAGTTTTAATATCAGTAAAAAAAATAAAAATTATCACTTCTTCATAAATTTTCACTTATGAGTAAAAAGGTTACTGAAAGCGTCGAATTCACTTAGCTTATTTCCCACTTTATTTCCAACGACTTTTCCTTTTTTTATATTGACGAAGAGAGAGAGAGAGAGAGAGAGAGAGAGAGAGAGAGAGAGAGCAGGAATTTTTTATTATTATTATTACATTTTCATCCTAAAAAAACCACAGTGCCACTTTACTATCAGAGACGGTAAAAGTTATTTTATTTTGTCCTTAGTTTTTAACTAGCTTGGCAAACTAATCTTTGTTTCATTCAAGGAATCTAATTTTGGAGCTTAATGAATGGATAAATGGATTACAGTTTTTCTCGTAAGTTATTAAGTACTTCAAAGCTAAAAACATCCAATGTTCATCTCTCTCTCTCTCTCTCTCTCTCTCACACACACACACACACACACACACACACACACACACACACACACACATATATGTATGCATATATATATATATATATATATACATATATATACATATATATATATATATATATATATAAGAGACAAAGTGGAATTAAGAAAAATCAGTGAATAGAAAAAAGATTAAATGGTGATAGAATTAAATATAAAATAGAAAAGCAAATGTCAAAATTACCCAGACAAGATGACGTTAAAAGGGTCGAAAAATATAGGGCAAAAAGAGGTTAACTGAAATGTACAGGTTATTAATTAATAAAATGTCAGCAAGAGTTATTAAAAGACACTAAATGGGAAAAAAAACAAATAAATAAATAAATAAATAAATAATAAAAATAAATAAAAATGAAGTATAAAATAAAAAAAATTAAAAAATTTTAAGGGGAGAGGAAGGCCGGTATCTGCAAATTCCGAATAAAGCAAGTAAGTATGTAAGTAAATGCATATAGTAAAATATAAGTAAATATACATACAGGATATGAATGTGTGGGTAGATTGATATATTTGATAGATAGGAATATTTAAAGCCTAAAACAGGAATTGCAGATAAAAAAACGACCAAGCAAAG
>NC_136488.1:109261626-109336626 GCF_053919585.1 Euprymna scolopes
AAATTCTGAAGGGGAGAGGGAGAGAGGCAAGCAATTCAACACGTGGCTCTGGACTGTCGCGCGTATATGTCCTGCAGCAATTCAACACGTGGCTCTGGACTGTCGCGCGTATATATGTAGATGTTGCGTATATGTCATATGGGTTTTGACATGTTAAAGGTTTATGCAGATTGGGAGGGGGGCGTTGTTTGCAGTAACTAAGATGCGTCTTCTCAAATCAGTTTTAGTTACGTCCAACTTAAATGCATTTTTCTATTTAAATTAATTGACTATTAAATTAAGTAAGTGAATTACTGTGAATTAAAATTGCCAGATATGGATTGAATAAATTTAGCAAAATATGAATCATAAGGATGTGGAAGAAGGAGGATATACGAAAAAAATATATATAGATAGTCATCCACATACAGTACTGTTTTGCTGTTTCACAGCTCATCAGTGCGGCTAGACAGGCAACTTCCTCAAGCCAGGATTGAAACCCGACCGTCTGTATGACAGTCAAGGTTCCTAACCACTACGCTATCGGCGGCTACTGAGTGAGTTATGAGTTTAACAATGTTTTGACATCGTCCGAAATACCCAAGCTCGATTTGTTTACACAAAGAGCGTCGCTTTATACGCTAATGGTAATTCGTGTAGCACTTCTCAATATGCTCAACTCAAGATGAGGAGCATTATATATACACATATACATATATATTATGATAATGACAATTTCTGTAATGTCTGATGAAGTTACTGGGTCGTTAATACAATTCAGTAACTGAAACATGTGTAACTAAGCAGATAAAACGGTAATAAAAAAATAAAACATATATTTGCTCTGCAATAGTATTGAGCACTTTCTTCAGGTTTTTACTAATTACCATTTTTGCTAAATATATATATATATATATATATATATATATATATATATATATATATATATATATACTAGCAGTTCAGCCCAACTTTGCTCGGGCCCTATTTACTGTTCATAACTTTATGTGCATATGTATGCAATAAAAAGTGTGAATATGTACGGTAATGCTTTTCTATATAATAAGTTTCCTTAAACACCATAGAGAAAAGTTGGTAGAGACCGCAGAGGTCAAATTTTTAAAAACTTTGACCCCAATTTTGACCCCTTAACATTTATAGTTTTGGGCTCAAATAAAATAAAAATGTTTGATCCATGTCCAAGTAATCTACATCTAAAATTTCAAGTATTTAGACACAAAATTGGTAGAGTCTGTAAAGGTCAATTCTGTAAACTTTGCCAACTGCCAGCCAAATTTTCGCCCAAAAACTGATTAAAAGGCTTGCTGCATGTCTGAATACCTTTTATGTCAAATTTCGAATATTTAGACCCAAAATTGGCTTAATAGTTTACTAGAGGCCGCAAAGTTAAAATCTTTTGAACTATAGTCCCTTGGAAGCCAAATTTTCAGACAAAAACGATTAAAAAAGCTCGCTCTATGTCTGAATACACCTTATGTAAAATTTCAAATGTTTAGACCAAAAATTCGCTGAGTAATTTGGTAGAGGCCGCAGAGATCAGTTTTTTTTTTAACTTTGACCCCAATTATGACTCCTTAACATTTATCGTTTTGGACTCAAATCAAATTATAATGTTAGATCCATTTCCAAAGAACCTATATCTAAATTTTCAAGTGTTTAGACTCAAAATTGTCGGAGTAGTTTGGTAGAGTTCTCAATGGTAAAATCGTTGAACTTTGACTCCTTAACAGACAAATTTCTCTCCGAACATGAATTAAAAAGATTTTTCAAAATCTCAATATGGCTTATGTTAAATCTCGAGTCCGTAGACCGAAAATTGACAGAGTTATTGTGTAGGGAAATGTACACAGACAGACAGACAGACACACACACACACACACACACATACACACAGACATTTTCACTTTTATAGATATATATATTGATAGATAGTTTTGCTTGTTGCTGGGGGGGTAGTGATACATTAGATATTTTAATTTCATTTTATGCAATTCACAATTCAGATAAATTCCATACATGTTTTCATCGATTATCTAAGATGATTTTAAATCTCATTCGCTACTTTTTCTCATTTCACTTTTTACAATTGATCAAGTGATGATTTAGTTGCATGAAAATTGTCAGAACTAAAACTTCCGAAACTTTTCCCTCTTTCTTTTTCATTTTTCTTAAACTTTTTCTTCTAGGGGATGGGACATCCAACCAGATGTCTGACATTTACCCCTATTTTAGTGAGTCCAACCAAGAGATCTTTTCAGGATTCTAGCCGTCCCTTTCAGTGCAATCGTTTGTATTTCACTTGCACTTGGTTCACCGGGCGAGACCTTCCACTTCTTTGATGTCAGAGAATTTGAAATAAACAAATGGAGCTTCGTAAGGTTGCAAGAACGTTCATTTAAAACAAAAAAAAAAACAAAAAAAAAACAGGTTAAGCGGCACTCCATGTTTACTTGTTTTTTTTTTTTGTTTGTTTGTTTTTGTTTTTAACTCGTTTTAACTCAGAAGTGCTTTTCTCTGTGAGGGAATTTAACACAGAAAATAATATGAAAATGTATCTATCTATCTATATATATCTATATATATCTATATATATATATATATATCTATATATATATATATATATATATATATATATATATATATATATATATATATATAGAGAGAGAGAGAGAGAGAGAGAGAGAGAGAGAGAGAGAGAGAGAGAGAGATTTTGTTATTGTTGTTTTTTCAAGCGATACATACGGTTAATATTGGCTCCGCCTCGGAGCTCATTTTTTTTATTTACTTAGAAAGTCGCCCTTTTTAATTTGGACGTATATAACATTTTTATTTATTTATTTTTTTTTTTTAAACAGTAATCTACGTACACGCGTGTTTCAAGGTCGTTACCTCTCGTCAGCGTATATATATATATATATATATATATATATATATATATATATATATATATATATATATATATATATAAGTGAACGTGTCTGTGTGTGTCTGTGTACATTTCCCTACGCAATAACTCTGTCAATTTTTAGTCTACAGACTCGATATTTGATATACAGAGTACTGGGATTTGGGAAAAATTAACTAACTAACTTAATAACTTGATTTGAGCTCAAAACAATAAATGTTAAGGGGTCATAATAGGGGGTCAAAGTTTTAAAAAATTTACTGTTTTTTTTTTTGTTTGTTTTGTTTTTTTGCTCAGCATACACCTCCAAACACCCGGGCAACGCCAGGCCAAAATGCTAGAATATATATCTATACAAAGGTGAACGTATCTGTATGCATGTTTGTCTGTGTATCTGTGTACATTTCCCTATGCAATGACTTTGTCAATTTTTAGTCTACAGACTCGAAATTTGATATACAGGGTACTGAAATTTGGGAAAATTTTTGATCGGTTTTCGGCCACAAATTAGGCTGTTAAGCGGTCAAAGTTCAACGATTTGACCTTTGAAAACTCTACCCTCCGACAATTTTGGGTCTAAACATTTGAAATTTTAGATATAGGTTCCTTGGACATGGATCTAACTTAATAACTTGAGCCCGAAACAATAAATGTTAAGGGGTCAAAGTTAAAAAAAATTGACCGTTTTTTTTTTTTTTTTTTTTTTTTTTTTTGCTCAGCATACACCTCCAAACACCTGGGCAACGCCAGGCATCCATGGTAGTATATATATAAACGTGAACGTGTCTGTGTGTCTGTCTGTCTGTATGTTTGTCTGTGCGTCTGTGTACATTTTCCGTTCACAATAACTCTTAATTTTTAGTCTCCAGACTCGAAATTTGATATACAGGATACTGAGATTTGGGAAAATCTTTGTGATCGGTTTCCGGCCAGAAATTTGGCTGCTAAGCGGTCAAAGTTCAACGATTTGACCTTTAAGAACTCTACCCTCCGACAATTTTAGGTCTAAACACTTGAAATTTTAGATATAGGTTCCTTGGACATGGATCTAACTTAATAACTTGATTTGAGCCTAAAACAATAAATGTAAAGGGGTCATAATAGGGGTCAAAGTTAAAAAGAAATTGACCTCTGCGGTTTCTACCAAATTACTCAGACAATTTCTGGTCTAAACATTTGAAATTTTACATAAAGAGTATTCAGAGATAGGGCAAGCTTTTTAATCGGTTTGGGTCAAAAAATTTTAGTTACCAATATATAAATGTATGTATGTATGTATGTTTGCATGTCTGCCTAAAACTTTCGACAGATGCGACGGATTTTACCAAGATCAGAATCGTTTTGAAGTTCGACCTTTCATACGACATATATCGAAAAATTGGCTAAAAACATTAATATCTTCACCTTAAACTAAGCACTTTTCTACAGGGGGGGGCAGTTTTTTCGCCGATATTTTCAAAAGTCATCCTCTCCTTTAGATTGTCTAGCCTTAATTTAAACGAAAATCACTTCAGGTTTGGCGGTGGTCGTAACGGCAAAGATGTTAGGGTTTTTTCCACATTCTTTTCCTCGTTCGCGGTACGGGTTCGAGCCTGCCTTCCTACTACCACTTTTTTTTTTTTTTTTGCTCAACATACACCTCCAAACACCCGGGCAACGCCGGGCCAAAATGCTAGTATATCTATAAAAGTGAAAGTGTCTGTCTGTGTACATTTTCCTACGCAATAACTCTGTCAATTTTTAGTCTACCTGCTCGAAATTTGATATACAGGGTACTGAGATTCGGAAAAATCGTTGTAATCATTTTTCGGCCAGAAATTTGGCTGTTAAGAGGTCAAAATCCAACGATTTGACCTTTGAGAACTCTACCAAACTCCTCTGACAATTTTATGTCTAAACACTTGAAATTTTAGATATAGGTTCTTTGGACATGGATCTTACTTAGTAACTTGATTTGAGCCCAAAACAATAAATGTAACGGGGTTATAATAGGGGTCAAAGGTTTTTAAAAATTTGACCTCTGCGGTCTCTTACTCAGACAATTTCTGGTCTAAACATTTGAAATTTTGCATAACGGGTATTCAGCGAGAGGGCAGGCGTTTTAATCGGTTTGGGTCGAAAATTTGAGCTACCAATATACAAATTTATGCATGTATGTTTGCATGTCTGCCTAAAACTTTCGACAGAGGCGGGGAATTTTCACAAGATCAATATCGTTTTGAAGCTTGACACTGCAGACAACAAATACCGAAAAAGTGGCTAAAAATATTAATTTCTTCACCCTCAACTGGGCACTTTTCTACAGGGAGGGGTTGCTTTTTCGCCGATATTTTCGAAAGTAATCCCCTCTTTTCGATTGCCTAACCTTAATTTAAACCTATGTCACTTCCGGTTTGGCGGTGGTCGTAACAGCAAAGACGTCACGTTTTCCCCCGTTTTTTTCCTTCTTCAAAGTATGGGTCCGAGCCTGCCTTCCTACTACCATTTTTTTTTTGTTTTTGTTTTTTTGCTGAACATACACCTTCAAACACCCGGGCAACGCTGGGCACCCATGCTAGTTTAAAATATTTTTATACGAAATAATTTACTAAAATAAGATTAATAAATATATACTGGTCTTTAGGAAAAAGTCGTAGACATTTGGTCTGATGACTGAAAAAAAAATTAAATTAAATGCAATTAATTATGAATTAGATGTTTGCAGGGTTTCTAAATCTATATCTATCCATCTATATATATATATAAGCCAAAATGTATGTATTTATGTGTGTATGTGTGTATGTTTGTGTGTCTGCTAAAAACTTTCGACAGACACGACGAAAATTCACACACTCGGTATCATATTGAAGCTCCATCCTTCGCTCAAAAAATATCGGAAAATTGGCCAAAAACGTTAATTTTTTTCACCCCGCAATAAATTATTTTCGACAGGGGGGGGCAACAAAAGCGGTCCTCTCGTGACGACGACCGGTTCTACGCATGCGTCAGATAACGTCATCACCTGATTTACTTTAAATAGTTGAAAAACTGAACAAATTTCATGTACGTCGTGTTAGCACAGTTGATTAGCGAGTTGGTTCAATATTTAAACGTTTTGGGATCGAATTGTGGTGTGAGATGGCTTCTTTTTTTTTCGATTTTTTAAATTTAAATATTGAACCAGTGTTATTTAAGCAATTTTTCATGTAACGATCGTTTTTCTGGTTTTTTTTTTTTTTACTTCGCTTATCCACCCCCGACGACACACCCAAAACCACCCGGGCACTCACCGATCTTTTAAATTTTAATATCGAAACAGGCTTATTTAAGCCATTTTTCACGTGTTCGTTTTTCTGTTTTCATCGTTCGTTTGCATTACGTTAGTTTTTTTGAGTTTTTTTTCGATGTTTTGATTACCCCCCCCCCGCTTAAGTTTTAACATTGTTTTCTTTTTTTTACTTCGCTTATAACAAACAAACCTGATCATTGACATCGTCGTCGTTGTAACGCTCGACGACTTCCGTGCGCACACCTGTCAATTTGGTTCTTATTTAAATAAATGCAAACATCTTTTACTAACTCATTTTGGCTGGCCGATTTTATTTTCAAAATTGCCTCAGGGCTTCGGGTTCGATCCTACGCCCCCCCCCCCCCCCGATTTATTTTTTAATTAACACCACACACACCTCCAAACACCCGGGCAACGCCGGGTACCCCCGCTAGTATATATATAAAAGTTAAAGTGTCTGTCTGTCTGTGTGTCTGTCTGTGTACATTTCCCTCCGCAATAACTCTGTCTATTTTCAGTCTACAGACTCGAAATTTTATATATAGGTACTGAGATTTGGGAAAATCTTTGTGTTGTGGTGGCACTCACTTATTTCATATGTGGATAATATTATACATAAATAACAAGACTCGGTTAGTCTGAGTGTGTGAAGCCACCGAAGGCTGAGCCGAGAGCAGATATGTTCTCCAGCCAATTCTCTCTTACCTGACAACCATTATGTAAATATACTGTGAATATACTTTTCCTAATACACTTCTTATTGATCTACCTTTGGTTGTTGAGTCTTTATTTGTATTGCCTTATACGTTATTTGGTTCAACCTGCAAACATAACAGTTGGCGACGAAGATGAACGTCAAATATAACAGTTTGACGAAGAAAGGGAAAGAACTCACTAAAAAAAAGAGTACAACGCAACGGTTGACCTTTCTAAGGAATACAAGTTTTAACGAACGAAATAGTCATAAAAACGGATTTCATGCTAAAGAGAAGTTCGACTCAAGTCGGAAAAAAAAGTAACCTCGATTGATAGTATTGTATTAACTAAAAGAATAGTCAAAAAAAAAAAAAGACAAACCAAAACCGCTAATTGCAGTCTCAAAACAAAAAAAAAAACTCGAATATGGCAAAAGCGACAATTTACGCCGTTTCTCTTGGAATCTATCTTGAAAAAAAAAAAAAACAACAACATTGTTACAATATGCAGGTGACCTCCATTGGAAGTAATTCCATTGTCAAATACCTTTAGAATACTATGCAAATATTGTTATAATATGCAAGTGACCACCTTCGGATGTAGCTTCATTGTCGAATACCTTTAGAATAATATACAATCATTCTTATAATATGCAAGTGACCACCCCTGGATGTAGCTTCATTGTCAAAATCCATAAGAATAATATACAATCATTGTTACAATATGCAAGTGACCACCTTTGGATGTAGGCTCATTGTCGAATACCTTTAGAATAATATACGATCATTGTTATAATATGCAAGTGACCACCCTGGAATGTAGCTTCATTGTCAAAATCCATAAGAATAATATACAATCATTGTTATAATATGCAAGTGGCCACCTTTGGATGTAGCTTCATTGTCGAATACCTTTAGAATAATATACAATCATTGTTATAATATGCAAGTGACCACCTTTGGATGTAGCTTCATTGTCGAATACCTTTAGAATAATATACAATCATTGTTATAATATGCAAGTGACCACCTTTGGATGTAGCTTCATTGCCGAATACCTTTAGAATAATGTACGATCATTGTTTATAATATGCAAGTGGCCACCCTTGGATGTAGCTTCATTGTCAAAATCCATAAAAATAATATACAATCATTGTTATAATATGCAAGTGACCACTTTTGGATGTAGCTTCATTGCCGAATACCTTTAGAATAATATACGATCATTGTTATTATAAGCAAGTGACCACCCTTGGATGTAGCTTCATTGTCAACATCCGTAAGAATAATATACAATCATTGTTATAATATGCAAGTGACCACCTTTTGATGTAGCTTCATTGCCGAATACCTTTAGAATAATATACGATCATTGTTATAATATGCAAGTGGCCACCCTTGAATGTAGCTTCATTGTCAAAATCCATAAGAATAATACACAATCATTGTTATGATATTCAAGTGACCACCTTTGGATGTAACTTTGTTATATAGGGGTTTCATTGAGAGAGTCTTATTATAGTGAGGGATGTTGTAAGACTCAGAGAGAGAGAGAGAGAGAGATGTTGTAAGAGTTCTAGAGAGAGATAGATGTTTGTTGTAGACTTAGAGAGTTTGTTCATGTTAGGAGAGAGTCTTATATATTAAATGTTCATTCTTTAATTGTGTTGAAGAAGAAAGAAGAAAGCTCTTGAAGTGAAGGGATAGTGTTCAGACAGTTCGGACATGATGATGTTGAGACGTGTATGTAAAGACATATAACACAAATATATAATACAATTCCACTTTACCTTTCTGTAAGAATCATAAGACACAAGACGAGCTTTACAAAAAACACTTGATTGTTTATTTCGTCACACGGTCGTGTTTCCAGCACCAAGAATTCAAAGTCTCACATTTTTTTCTTGAAGTGACGTCTCGCTCCTAGACGTCTGACTCCCCCCCCCCGGAGTTTCTTCACTGACTGACTAACTCCAAAGTTTTTTCTCTATTCTTAGAACTTTCTATTTTCCGTGACGTCATACACATGTTAAAACATGTGCCTTCTTTCACGTGTCCTGGACATACGTGTCCAAAACTTTTCCTATTTCTACAAAAGCAATTTTAACCTATATTCAATATGTTAAAAACATTATCTTATAAGCTGCATTCTTTCAATTTAAAATTTCATAACAAACTTGAGAGTTCACATTCTTTCCTTGAAATATTTATCTATATTCTAAACAAATGTTTGTTTTACATTTTTAAATTCTCACACGTAATCTATTTCTAAACTAAATTACGAGGTTCGAATTTGTCTATTGCTATTTCATTTTCATTTTAAACTAAATTCTCCATTTTTATACTTACATGAAAAGGGGACAGCCCTTATTATGTAACATCCCTCCCTTCCATATTTCACAAAAAAAATGTATGCATTTTTAAATTTAGTACATTTTTTTATTTTTACATGTAACCACACGGCTAGAAAAATCAGGCTAAAAAAACACAAAAAAAATCACTTTCAGTCAACCCTTCACGGCCGACTTCACAATTATTTATTTTTTTATAAGATCAGAACCTTTCTGATCTTCGTGGCATTTACTTTTTGGGTGTAGGGTCTTTACCTATGATTCACATCAGCTATTTTCCAGCCACCCATATGCCGCAGACTAGAGGTTTTCACCTTTCTCGAAATGGACGACTTCCTTCATCTCAAAAGTGTTCTGATCAATTCTTTCCGCATGGTTAGTCTTATCAAGTATGGCTTTGTTTTTTATTCTATAACTATCTTACACGGGACATACCAAAGCTCATATACTTAAATCTTTGTGGTTGGCTTCAGAAGTTTCAGATATACCTTTTTTTCTCTCATACGGATTCACTCGGATTTCCTTGCTTGGATTCTTGAAACTTCGACGAGGATTTAGAAATATCACCCCTAACTAACTAACACCTTTCGCGCCCAACACCTTAATAGCGCTCTAAATTCTATCTAATAGCCCGATTTTTTTTGTGATTTTTCTTTTCTCTCACCAGCTTCTAAGATCCAGCAGATATATCCCACATTCATGCTTCTCTAAAAAAAAAAATACAAGGTTATATCTTTCTTACGTAATCTACGGCATAGTTTTTGCCTGTTTCTTACTTCATTAAGCTATATGTGATTGCCTCGGGACTACCTATCCTCGGTTTACTGGTCCCCTTAAGAATTTTCGTATTCTTTCCAACGCCTGTCTATTAATTAAGCCAAGTCTTACCACCCGCTTGGAGTCGCCATGTGCAACCAGCTTATTTTAAGCACTTAATTAACCAGGTTCCCAAATTTTTCGTATAGGGGCACTTCTTGTGCTTATCAATCCCTACCAAGTCACTTTTCTTGGAGAAAAATTTTTAGGATCTCTAAAAAAAAAAACAACAAAACCAAATGCTAAAACAAAACATCTTTCTTACGGCTTATCACATCTAAAAACTCTCTAAATACTCGTTTACGTAATTTTAATTCTTGTCCCACTTCTAAAATTCTAACTGAATCTGTAAGCCAACCATACGTCTTAAGTAGTTTTATTTTCACCTAGACTGTTTAAATCTAATGTATATTTACGGATAACTTTGAATTCTTACTGTGAAAATCAAATTACATTTACATACATGAGACAATTTACAATATTTGTTCAACATCATAAAAACATTTTCAAAGAAAAAATACCTTAATACATTTAAACATTTTGCAACAGTTATAACTTTTTTTTTCACAACAAAAAAAATCATCTGTAACAAACAACAATTCAACAGTCTGTCCAAAACAATTGTCCCTTTTTTTTTCAAAAACAAAACAAATGAAACACACAAAAAAAGCCGAAAAGTTCAACTATGAACACAATAATGCCTTTCTAAACAGAATTTACACGCTGTTTCAGAGACTACATGCGACCTTTGAAAAATTCGTGTTTGATTGACAGATTAAATTCAACAATTCGTCCAAACGATTTCATATTGACACACATTTTCTAATTGACACTTAACACAAATTTCAAAACAATAATGGGTGACCCCCAATCTCTGCATTTGTGTGTGTGTGTGTGTGTGTGTGTGTGTGTGTGTGTGTGTGTGTGTGTGTGTGTGTGTGTGTGTGTGTGTGTGTGTTTATCAAACCAATTCATTTATCAATGAATTTCGCATGGTGACTTGTTTACTATATTTCCATTCATTACTACGGATTTCTTTTACGGCATATCGGCCTTTTCTTCTTTTTCTTTTTAATATTTCTTGTATCTTTTGTTCTCTGTGTGCGTGTGTGTTCAATTTTTTTTGTTCTTTTTTTCGCATTTCTGTGATCGTGTAATTTTTTTTTTCCGTGGTATTATTTATTTATTTTTTTTTAATTACCTTGGACCCTTTTAAAACGTTGTGTTTCTTTTTCTTTTTCGCATTTTGTGATCGTCTAGTAAACGTTGTGTTGTTTTTTTTGTTTTTTTTTTTTCGTGGTATGGACCCCAGGTTCGGTTTCTGCATCGCTGATGCAAACTGGTTCACGGGCACCAAAATACTGTTTGTTATATAGGGGTTTCATTGAGAGAGTCTTATTATAGTGAGGGATTTTGTAAAACTCAGAGAGAGAGAGAGAGAGAGAGAGAGAGAGAGATGTTGTAAGAGTTCTAGAGAGAGATAGATGTTTGTTGTAGACTTAGAGAGTTTGTTCATGTTAGGAGAGAGTCTTATATATTAAATGTTCATTCTTTAATTGTGTTGAAGAAGAAAGAAGAAAGCTCTTGAAGTGAAGGGATAGTGTTCAGACAGTTCGGACATGATGATGTTGAGACGTGTATGTAAAGACATATAACACAAATATATAATACAATTCCACTTTACCTTTCTGTAAGAATCATAAGACACAAGACGAGCTTTACAAAAAACACTTGATTGTTATTTCGTCACACGGCCGTGTTTCCAGCACCAAGAATTCAAAGTCTCACATTTTTTTCTTGAAGTGACGTTTCGCTCCTAGACGTCTGACTCCCCCCCCCCGGAGTTTCTTCACTGACTGACTAACTCCAAAGTTTTTTCTCTATTCCTAGAACTTTCTATTTTCCGTGACATCATACACATGTTAAAACATGTGCCTTCTTTCACGTGTCCTGGACATGCGTGTCCAAAACTTTTCCTATTTCTACAAAAGCAATTTTAACCTATATTCAATATGTTAAAAACATTATCTTATAAGCTGCATTCTTTCAATTTAAAATTTCATAACAAACTTGAGAGTTCACATTCTTTCCTTGAAATATTTATCTATATTCTAAACAAATGTTTGTTTTACATTTTTAAATTCTCACACGTAATCTATTTCTAAACTAAATTACGAGGTTCGAATTTGTCTATTGCTATTTCATTTTCATTTTAAACTAAATTCTCCATTTTTATACTTACATAAAAAGGGGACAGCCCTTATCATGTAACAGCTTCATTGCCGAATACCTTTAGAATAATATACGATCATTGTTATAATATACAAGTGACCACCTTTGGATGTAGCTTCATTGCCGAATACCGTTAGAATAATATACGATCATTGTTATTATATGCAAGTGACCACCCTTGGATGTAGCTTCATTGTCAAAATCCATAAGAATAATATACAATCATTGTTATAATATGCAAGTGGCCACCTTTGGATGTCGCTTCATGGTCGAATACCTTTAGAATAATATATGATCATTGTTATAATATACAAGTGACCACCCTTGGATGTAGCTTCATGGTCAAATACCATTAGATTGATATACAATCATTCTCATAATATGTAACTGACATCTCTTGGATTTAGCTTCATTGTCGAATTCCATTAGAAAAGTATACAATCATTGTTATAATATGGAAGTGACCACCCTTGAGTGTAGCTTCATTGTCGAATACTACTAGATTAATATACAATTATTGTTATAATATGTAAGTGCCCTCCCTTGGGTGTCTCTTCATTGTCGAATACCATTAGAAAAGTATACAATTATTGTCATAATATGCAAGTGACCTCCCTTGTGTGTAGCTTCATTGTCGAATGTCATTAGATTAATATACAATTATTGTTATAATATGCGAGTGTCCTCCCTTGCGTGTAACTTCATTGTCGAATACCATTAAATTAATATAAAATTATTGTTATAATATATAAGTGGCGTCCTTTGGGTGTAGCTTTGTTGTCGAATACCATTAGATTAACATACAATCATTGTCATATGTAAGTTACCTCCCCTGGATGTAGCTTTATCCTCGAATACCATTAGAAAAATATAAAATCATTGTTATAATATATAAGTGATCTCTCTTGGATGTAGCTTCATTGTTGAATACCATTAGATTAATATACAATCATTGTTATAATATGCAACTGAACTTCGTTTGATGTAGCTTCATTGTCGAATTCCATTAGAATAATATACAATCATTGTTATAATATGCAAGTGACCTCCCTTGGATGTTGCTTCATTGTCAGATCGCATTAGAATAATATACAACCATTGTTACAATATGCAAGTGGCCTCCCTTTGATGTAGCTTCATTGTCGAATACCATTAGATTAATATACAATAATTGTTATAATATGTAAGGGAGCTCCCTTGGATGAAGCTTCATTGTCGAATACCATTAGAATAATATGCAATCATTGTTATAATATCCAAGTTACCTCCTTTGGATGTAGCTTCATTGTCGAATATCATTACATAAATATAAAATCATTGTTATAATATGCGAGTGACCTCCCCTGAAGGTAACTTTATTGTCGACTACCATTACATTATGCAAGTGACCTCCCTTGGATGTAACTTCATTGTCGAATACCATTAGAATAATATACAGTCAAAGTTATTATATGCAAGTGACCTCCCTTGGATGGAGCTTTATTGTCGAATACCATTAGATTAATATGCAATCATTATAATATTATGCCAGTGAACTCTCTTCGATGTGGCTTCATAGCTGGATATTTTTACTAGCAAAATACCCAGCATTGCCAGTGATTGAATAAGAAAGGTGGATATAGGCACTAACAATATACCCGACGTTGCCTGGGATTGGATGAGATATGTGGGATGTTTCCTAGGAGAATACCTGTGGTCGGATAAGATAGGTGGATATTTGTGATAACAGAATACCCTGTATAGGAAGATGGGGCGATTATGTCGTAAAATCATGAAAAACTATGTTCCAAATAAGTACCATATCCAAGAATTATGAAAAATGATGAACTGTGAGTTATTTGATTCGTGTGTTTGTAATGAAAAAAAAAACAGCCAGACAATGTCTCAAAGTTATTATTTTAGTAAGAGGAAGGAGATTATGTGGGTTAAATCCTGAAAAACGATTGTCGAAATTAGCAACATATCCAAGAAATATGGAAAGTGATTAAATGTAAGCTATATGTGTTTATAATGAAATAAACAGCCCATATATATTCTGAAAGTGATTATTTTAGTAAGAGTGGGTCAATTATGTGGATTAAATGATAAAAAATGATCGTAAAAATTAGTAACATATCCAAGAATTATGAAAAATTAGTAAATTTGAGTTATTTGTTTGGTCTGTTCTTAATGAAATAGAAAGCCAAGATGATGTATCAAAGTTATTATTTTAGAAAGAACGGGGCTATAATTAGTGTTAAATCAAGAAAAATGATTATCGAAATTAGTAAAATATCCAAGAATTATAAAAAATGATAACATGATAACATTTTATTACTGTGTTTGTAATGAAATGTCTGAAATGTATTATTTTAGTAAGAGGCGGGCGATAATGTTGGGTAACTCATGAAACATGAAATCAAAATAAGTAACATATCCAAGAATTATGAAAAGTTATGAAATGTAAGTTATTTTATTTGTGTGTTTACAATGAAATAAACAGCCCAGAAAAATCTCTTGAGTTATTTCTTTAGTAGGACGGGGTCAGTTATGTGGGTTTAATCATGAAATATTAATGTCGAAATCATCCAAGAATTATGAAAAATGATGAAATGTGAGTTATTTTATTGGTGTATTTGTAATAAAATAACTAGTCAGATAATATATCTAAGTCATTATTTTAGTAAGAGGAAAAGGGATTATTTAGGTTAAATCATGACAAATGATTGTGTAAATTAGTAACATATCCAAGAATTATGAAATATGATAAAATGTGAGGTATTTGATTGGTGTGTTTGTAATGAAATAACTAGCCACACAATGTCACAAAGTAATTATTTTAGCAAAAGGAAATGATATTATGTGGGTTAAATTATAAAAAACGATTGTCGAAATTAGTAACATATCCAAGAATTATGAAAAGTGTTTAAATCTAAGTTATTGGATTGGTGTGTTTATAATGAGATGAACAGCCCAGATATAGTCTTAAAGTTAATATTTTAGTAAAAGGTGGGTCGATTATGTAGGTTACATCATTAAAAATGATTTTCGAAATTAGTAACATATCCAAGAATTATGAAAAATGATGAAATGTGAGTTATTTGATTGGTGTGTTTGTAATGTAATAACCACCCCAACTAATGTCTCAAAGTTATGATTTCAGCAAGAGGAAAGAAATTGTGTCGGTTAAATCATTATAAACGATTGACAAAATTAGTAACATATCTAAGAATTATGAAAAATTATGAAATGTTAGTTATTTGTGTGTTTGTAATGAAATAGACACCCAAGACATTGTCGCGTTGTTGTTATTTTAATAAGAAAGGGCTGATTATGTGTGTAAAATCATGAAAAATGATTTTCGAAATTAGTAACATATCCAAGAATTATGAAAAATGATAAAATGTGAGTTATTTGATTGGTGTGTTTATAATGAAATAACCAGCAAGACAATGTCTCAAAGTTATTGTTTAGCAAGAGGAGAGAGGATTGTGTGGGTTAAATAATGAAAAACGATTCTCAAAATTAGTAACATATCTAAGAATTATGAAAAATGATGAAACGTGAGTTATTTGATTGGTATATTTATCATGAAATAACCAGAGACAATGTCTCAATGTTATTATTTTAGAAAGAGGAGAGGGGATTATGTGAGTTAAATCATGAAAAACGATTGTCGAAATTAGTATCATATCCAAGAATTATTAAAAGTTATTAAATGTAAGTTATTTGATTGGTGTGTTTATAATGAAATAAATAGCCCAGATATTGTCTCACAGTTAGTATTTTAGTAAGAGGGGGTCGATTATGTGGATTAAATGATAAACAATAATTGTCGAAATGAGTAACATATCCAAGAATCATGAAAAATAATTAAACATGAGTTATTTGATTGGTGTGTTCGTAATGAAATAGACAAGCCAGAAGATGTATCAAAGTTGTTATTTTTGTAAGAAGAAGGGGATCGTGTCGGTTAATGAGGGGGGGGGCGATTATTTGGATTACTTCATTAAACATAATTCTCGAAAATAGTAACATATCCAAGAATTATGAAAAATAGTCAAATGTGAGTAACTTGATAGGTGTGTTTGTAATGAAAAAAAAACAGCCATACACTGTCTGAAAGTTAGTATTTTAGTAATAGGAGATGGCGATAATATGGATTAACTCATGAAAAATTATTGTCGAAACATATCCAAGAATTATGAAAAATGAAGTTTTATGTGTTTATAATGAAATAAACAGCCCAGTCAATGTAGCAAATTAATGATTTTAGTAAGAATTGGGCGATTATATGTGCGCACTCATTAAATTTGATTGTCGAAATTCATAACATATCCAAGAATTATGAAAAATGATGAAATGTGAGGTATTTTATTGATGTGTTTGTAATGAAATAAACAGCATAGAAATATCTCAAAGGTATTATTTTAGTAAGAGGAGATGGATTATGTGATTGAACTAAAAAAAAATGACGGTTGAAATTAGCAACATATCCAAAAATTATGAAAAATGATGACATGTGAGTTATTTGATTGGTATATTCGTAATGAAGTAGACATACTAGACAATTTATGGAAGTTATTATTTTAGTAAGAGGTGGCGATTATTTGCGTTGCTTCATTAAAAATAATCGTCGAAATTAGTAACATATCCAAGAATTATGAAAAATGATATAATGTGAGTTACTTTGTTGGTGGGTTTGTAATGAAATAACCAGCCATACAATGTCTAAAAGTTATTATTTTAGTGATAGAAGGGGGCGATAATGTTCATTTACTCATGAAAAATGATAGCAGAAATTAGTAACATACCATAGCCTATGTATCAATGTTTTTATTTTAGTAAGAGTGAAGGCGATAATGTAAGTTAAATCATGTGACATGGTTGTTGAAATTAGTTACATATCCAAAAATTATGAAAAATGATGAAATGTGAGTTATTTGGATGATGTGTTTGTAATGAAAAACCAGCGAAGACAATGTCTCAAAGTTATTATTTTAGACAGGTGAGCGATAATGTGGGTTAAATTGTCGAAATTTGTAACAATCCAAGAATTATGGGATTCAACGAGATACGTCAACATATATACTTACAGATTACCCGGAGTCACCCTGGATTTAATGAGATACATGCAAATGTATGCAAGCAGAATACATGGTCACCGGGGATGTAATCAGATAGATGCAAATATATACTAGCAGAATACTTGGCGTTGCCTTGATTTGAATTAGATTTATTGAAATATATACTAACAGAATACCTTGCATCGCCCAGGATTTCATGAAATTGATTGAGATATATACTAGCAAAACACCCAGCATTGACAGGGATTGAATGAAATAGGTGAGAATATATATTAGCAAAATACCTGGCATCGCTTGGGATTTGATGTGATAAATGTGTTGTATATTACCTGTCCTTTAATATACATGCTGTAAATTACCTACCCTAGGTAAGATACAATTATTTCATACGCCTAATACCCGTCTTATGTGGGTAAAATATTCTTTTGTTCGAAATCGCAAATGATACGTAAACATACAAAATTCCTCTCTCATAAGAATAACAAATATATTACAAAACCAAATTCAATTTTTTCATTTTTTATACGGTCCTGAGCAACGCCGGGTAGCCCCGCTAGTCTATATATAAATGGGAAAATGTGTGTGTGTTTGTGTGTATGTGTGTTTGTATGTCTCGTAAAAACTTTCCCCACGGGTCATGAATTTTCACGAGATCGGTATCATTTTAAACTTCCAAGCTTTGCCCGACAAATATCGAAAAATTGGCCAAAAACATTAATTTCTTCACCCTAAAATCATCAGTTTTCTACAGGGAGGGGTCAGCAAAAACCGTCCTCTCATGACAAGTTCGCTTCTACGCATGCGCAAATGACGTCGGAACATGATTTAGTTTAAATTTAAAAAAAAACAATCCAATTTCGTCGACATCGTCCTTAGCTCAGTTGCTTAGAGTGCAGCCTCATTATCTAAGAGTTTTGGGTTCGAATCGTGGTGTGAGGTGTCTTTTTTTCGATTTTTTAAATTTTAATATTGAAATAGGGTTATTTCAGCCAGTGTTTTTTTTTTGTTGTTTTTATTTTTCATATTTTTTAAAGAAGTTTTCGTTCGTTTTTGTTTTATTTTTCCATCACATTCGCGTTTTTTTTGTTGTTTTTATTTTTCATATTTTTTAAAGACGTTTTCGTTCGTTTTTGTTTTATTTTTCCATCACATTCGCGTTTTTTTGTTGTTTTTATTTTTCATATTTTTTAAAGAAGTTTTGTTCGTTTTTGTTTTATTTTTCCATCACATTCGCGTTTTTTTTGTTGTTTTTATTTTTCATATTTTTTAAAGAAGTTTTCGTTCGTTTTTGTTTTATTTTTCCATCACATTCGCGTTTTTTTTGTTGTTTTTATTTTTCATATTTTTTAAAGAAGTTTTCGTTCGTTTTTGTTTTATTTTTCCATCACATTCGCGTTTTTTTTGTTGTTTTTATTTTTCATATTTTTTAAAGAAGTTTTCGTTCGTTTTTGTTTTATTTTTCCATCACATTCGCGTTTTTTTGTTGTTTTTATTTTTCATATTTTTTAAAGAAGTTTTCGTTCGTTTTTGTTTTATTTTTCCATCACATTCGCGTTTTTTTTTGTTGTTTTTATTTTTCATATTTTTTAAAGAAGTTTTCGTTCGTTTTTGTTTTATTTTTCCATCACATTCGCGTTTTTTTTGTTGTTTTTATTTTTCATATTTTTTAAAGAAGTTTTCGTTCGTTTTTGTTTTATTTTTCCATCACATTCGCGTTTTTTTTGTTGTTTTTATTTTTCATATTTTTTAAAGAAGTTTTCGTTCGTTTTTGTTTTATTTTTCCATCACATTCGCGTTTTTTTGTTGTTTTTATTTTTCATATTTTTTAAAGAAGTTTTCGTTCGTTTTTGTTTTATTTTTCCATCACATTCGCGTTTTTTTTTTTGTTTTTATTTTTCATATTTTTTAAAGAAGTTTTCGTTCGTTTTTGTTTTATTTTTCCATCACATTCGCGTTTTTTTTGTTGTTTTTATTTTTCATATTTTTTAAAGAAGTTTTCGTTCGTTTTTGTTTTATTTTTCCATCACATTCGCGTTTTTTTTTTTGTTTTTATTTTTCATATTTTTTAAAGAAGTTTTCGTTCGTTTTTGTTTTATTTTTCCATCACATTCGCGTTTTTTTTGTTGTTTTTATTTTTCATATTTTTTAAAGAAGTTTTCGTTCGTTTTTGTTTTATTTTTCCATCACATTCGCGTTTTTTTTGTTGTTTTTATTTTTCATATTTTTTAAAGAAGTTTTCGTTCGTTTTTGTTTTATTTTTCCATCACATTCGCGTTTTTTTTGTTGTTTTTATTTTTCATATTTTTTAAAGAAGTTTTCGTTCGTTTTTGTTTTATTTTTCCATCACATTCGCGTTTTTTTTGTTGTTTTTATTTTTCATATTTTTTAAAGAAGTTTTCGTTCGTTTTTGTTTTATTTTTCCATCACATTCGCGTTTTTTTTGTTGTTTTTATTTTTCATATTTTTTTAAGAAGTTTTCGTTCGTTTTTGTTTTATTTTTCCATCACATTCGCGTTTTTTTTGTTGTTTTTATTTTTCATATTTTTTAAAGAAGTTTTCGTTCGTTTTTGTTTTATTTTTCCATCACATTCGCGTTTTTTTTGTTGTTTTTATTTTTCATATTTTTTAAAGAAGTTTTCGTTCGTTTTTGTTTTATTTTTCCATCACATTCGCGTTTTTTTTGTTGTTTTTATTTTTCATATTTTTTAAAGCAGTTTTCGTTCGTTTTTGTTTTATTTTTCCATCACATTCGCGTTTTTTTTGTTGTTTTTATTTTTCATATTTTTTAAAGAAGTTTTCGTTCGTTTTTGTTTTATTTTTCCATCACATTCGCGTTTTTTTTGTTGTTTTTGTTTTTCATATTTTTTAAAGAAGTTTTCGTTCGTTTTTGTTTTATTTTTCCATCACATTCGCGTTTTTTTTGTTGTTTTTATTTTTCATATTTTTTAAAGAAGTTTTCGTTCGTTTTTGTTTTATTTTTCCATCACATTCGCGTTTTTTTGTTGTTTTTATTTTTCATATTTTTTAAAGAAGTTTTCGTTCGTTTTTGTTTTATTTTTCCATCACATTCGCGTTTTTTTTGTTGTTTTTATTTTTCATATTTTTTAAAGAAGTTTTCGTTCGTTTTTGTTTTATTTTTCCATCACATTCGCGTTTTTTTTGTTGTTTTTATTTTTCATATTTTTTAAAGAAGTTTTCGTTCGTTTTTGTTTTATTTTTCCATCACATTCGCGTTTTTTTTGTTGTTTTTATTTTTCATATTTTTTAAAGAAGTTTTCGTTCGTTTTTGTTTTATTTTTCCATCACATTCGCGTTTTTTTAGTTGTTTTTATTTTTCATATTTTTTAAAGAAGTTTTCGTTCGTTTTTGTTTTATTTTTCCATCACATTCGCGTTTTTTTGTTTGTTTTTATTTTTCATATTTTTTAAAGAAGTTTTCGTTCGTTTTTGTTTTATTTTTCCATCACATTCGCGTTTTTTTTGTTGTTTTTATTTTTCATATTTTTTAAAGAAGTTTTCGTTCGTTTTTGTTTTATTTTTCCATCACATTCGCGTTTTTTTTGTTGTTTTTATTTTTCATATTTTTTAAAGAAGTTTTCGTTCGTTTTTGTTTTATTTTTCCATCACATTCGCGTTTTTTTTGTTGTTTTTATTTTTCATATTTTTTAAAGAAGTTTTCGTTCGTTTTTGTTTTATTTTTCCATCACATTCGCGTTTTTTTTTTTGTTTTTATTTTTCATATTTTTTAAAGAAGTTTTCGTTCGTTTTTGTTTTATTTTTCCATCACATTCGCGTTTTTTTTGTTGTTTTTATTTTTCATATTTTTTAAAGAAGTTTTCGTTCGTTTTTGTTTTATTTTTCCATCACATTCGCGTTTTTTTTGTTGTTTTTATTTTTCATATTTTTTAAAGAAGTTTTCGTTCGTTTTTGTTTTATTTTTCCATCACATTCGCGTTTTTTTTGTTGTTTTTATTTTTCATATTTTTTAAAGAAGTTTTCGTTCGTTTTTGTTTTATTTTTCCATCACATTCGCGTTTTTTTTGTTGTTTTTATTTTTCATATTTTTTAAAGAAGTTTTCGTTCGTTTTTGTTTTATTTTTCCATCACATTCGCGTTTTTTTTGTTGTTTTTATTTTTCATATTTTTTAAAGAAGTTTTCGTTCGTTTTTGTTTTATTTTTCCATCACATTCGCGTTTTTTTTTGTTGTTTTTATTTTTCATATTTTTTAAAGAAGTTTTCGTTCGTTTTTGTTTTATTTTTCCATCACATTCGCGTTTTTTTTTGTTGTTTTTATTTTTCATATTTTTTAAAGAAGTTTTCGTTCGTTTTTGTTTTATTTTTCCATCACATTCGCGTTTTTTTTGTTGTTTTTATTTTTCATATTTTTTAAAGAAGTTTTCGTTCGTTTTTGTTTTATTTTTCCATCACATTCGCGTTTTTTTTGTTGTTTTTATTTTTCATATTTTTTAAAGAAGTTTTCGTTCGTTTTTGTTTTATTTTTCCATCACATTCGCGTTTTTTTGTTGTTTTTATTTTTCATATTTTTTAAAGAAGTTTTCGTTCGTTTTTGTTTTATTTTTCCATCACATTCGCGTTTTTTTTGTTGTTTTTATTTTTCATATTTTTTAAAGAAGTTTTCGTTCGTTTTTGTTTTATTTTTCCATCACATTCGCGTTTTTTTTGTTGTTTTTATTTTTCATATTTTTTAAAGAAGTTTTCGTTCGTTTTTGTTTTATTTTTCCATCACATTCGCGTTTTTTTTGTTGTTTTTATTTTTCATATTTTTTAAAGAAGTTTTCGTTCGTTTTTGTTTTATTTTTCCATCACATTCGCGTTTTTTTTGTTGTTTTTATTTTTCATATTTTTTAAAGAAGTTTTCGTTCGTTTTTGTTTTATTTTTCCATCACATTCGCGTTTTTTTTTGTTGTTTTTATTTTTCATATTTTTTAAAGAAGTTTTCGTTCGTTTTTGTTTTATTTTTCCATCACATTCGCGTTTTTTTTGTTGTTTTTATTTTTCATATTTTTTAAAGAAGTTTTCGTTCGTTTTTGTTTTATTTTTCCATCACATTCGCGTTTTTTTTGTTGTTTTTATTTTTCATATTTTTTAAAGAAGTTTTCGTTCGTTTTTGTTTTATTTTTCCATCACATTCGCGTTTTTTTTGTTGTTTTTATTTTTCATATTTTTTAAAGAAGTTTTCGTTCGTTTTTGTTTTATTTTTCCATCACATTCGCGTTTTTTTTGTTGTTTTTATTTTTCATATTTTTTTAAGAAGTTTTCGTTCGTTTTTGTTTTATTTTTCCATCACATTCGCGTTTTTTTTGTTGTTTTTATTTTTCATATTTTTTAAAGAAGTTTTCGTTCGTTTTTGTTTTATTTTTCCATCACATTCGCGTTTTCTTTTTGTTTTTATTTTTCATATTTTTTAAAGAAGTTTTCGTTCGTTTTTGTTTTATTTTTCCATCACATTCGCGTTTTCTTTTTGTTTTTCCCATTTTTACATTTAACATTTGCCTTACGTTAGTTTTTTTTTGTGTGTTTTTTTTTAGATTTTTTAAAGTTTTAACATTTATTTTTTTTTTTAATATTTACTTTACTTATTCTTATGTTTTGATTACCCCCCCCCCTCCCCCGCCCGAGCACACACACCTCTAAACACCCTGGCAATGCCGGGTACTCCCCCCCGCTAGTATATATATATAATTCCCATTTGAATGCAAGAAAATATTTAATTTACGAATGACGTATTTGCTTAAAAGTTGAAACCGATCCATAACAGTATGCATTGCAATGGCAAGCAAAATTCTTTAACAATAACCTGAAAGAAACGAAGAAATCCACGACAACTAACCTCAATAGGATATCTAAGCCTTTTCCATGCAGTTGGCACGCAGTGTCTCATATCAGCTTTTCTTCTGTTCGTGTACCTCCTTTCGGTTTTTCTCTCAGGTGACAGTCAATTCTATGAGGAGGACACTCTTTTTGGGATGGGACCATGCTACAATATCTGGCCGTTTTTCTGATCAGAGTATGTGAACTGGAAATTCTAAAGATGCTTTGAGATCAATTGAAATTTTCCAGTCATTAGCTCCATTCAGCAGCTTCACATTATAAGTTATTTTTAAATGCCTGTATATTGACCTTATTATAAGTAAGTTATTCTATACAGCGAGTGAGAGGGCCGGTTTTTCCAAGTCGTAAAATATGCTTAAATATATTAATGCATGCAGATTACATATTTATTATTACAGAGCCAATTCTTTATTGAATATTATATATCTATACTCCTATAAATTTGGGATTTTTGTGCATTGATATTCATATTAAAACCCCTTTTTTCTATTAGTATTTACTTGCTTTCCCACAAAAGCAAAATGTGACACTAAGTCGTTTTTAATGTGAGGTAAAACCAGTGCCCCAAAAGAAAAGAAAAAGAGGCACTCTGGTAGGAACTAAAAATAATAATTGTCTCAGTATAGAGGGTTTCCTCTCCATTGACCATAGACAAATTAACTTAAGTGTAGCATCAGAACAGCTACTACATTTTGATCTTGGCCCGAAGGCCAAGAAAGAAAAAGAAAAAGAAAATGCTTGCCTTTTTTTCTATTTATTTATTTTTTATTGCCAAGGGCCCCCTATATTTTACATAATATTTTAATAAGATATTCTACAAAGTAATGTGGCATGAGACCAAAAAGGGAATGGGGGGGGGGAGTCATCCACTTTGTCTATTCTCTAAGCTAGTTTATCACAGTTATCAGTATGGCATAATCACGTTGACACACCGGTTCCCGCTGGATCACGGAAGTTAAGCAATGTTGAACCTGGTCAGTACTAAATGGGTGACCATTTGGAACTTCCAGGTGCTGTATATGCTCTCCGCTTATCTCGGCATTGTTTCCAGTCGTCCTGTTCTTCTCCTTGCCACTGGACTCAAACAGTGCCGATTCAGGAGAGGTGTAGTTGGGGAATTGCGCAACCCTTGCCTCACACACGCTACTGCTCCTACAGGGGTATCCTTTGTCTTTCAAAACTGAACAAAAGCATGGATTATCACTCAACATAATACCTCATTCACTCTGTGAGTCTAAGCTATTTAAAATATCCCCACATGAATGAACGTTTTTCAAAATTTTATTTACAAAAAAACATAATAAACATTTTTATTTACAAAAACAAGAAAAGCAATTTTTATTGAAAAAAAAAAATCAAAACATGTTTATACAAACGTAAATAGAAACAAAAATAAACATGAAAAGAAAAAGGAAAAATGTCGAATGATAAGAGATGGGATATGTCTAAGCCTTAAAAACACCCTAAAATAAAGAAAAACAATAAAGAAGAAAAAAAAAACAATAAGAAAAAGAAATGAACTAAACAAAATGCTAACTATGAGGGAACTCCCAACCTATTCTAGTTGTTGAAATGCTTGCTGTTTGCCGGCTGTTACCGAAAACAAGAAAGACACTTCCTAAGCAGGAGTGGGCAATCTACCGGCAAAAGAAAGGTGGGTGGTGTCCTTGGGATATGTGATGACCTCCAGAATAAGTACCATGGGAATGGGCCAAGGAATGAAAATAACTTTGTTGGGGAAGGGCAATCTGGAGGTATTCTAACACCTAAAATAATGGGGCATGTGATTCATTCACACAACTAACTAAGGGATGCTACTTTTGGTCTTTGCTCTCAGGATCTATGGTTAGCGTGTGCCATGCTTAAGCAGGGAACAAATATTAAAATTTGTTTCAAACAAATACACATAAGTTAGTAGTGTGAATCCACCTACATTTGAATACCGCAAGAGGAAACCTCCTTCTTTCACATCTGATTTTGATTTTAAGCTGATGTTTAAAATATGAAATCAGATTGTAATGAGAAGGCACACCCTATCTCCATGTGTGAAACCCACACTACTAGTCTAGCTATGCCTAAGATCGCTAGGAACACCATTCAGAACACCACAACGGATCTATGTTGTAGACCACTGACTCCAAATCCAGGCACGTCACCTGCTCAGGCACGATGCGAACTGTAACCTCACTGACATACATCCAGAATTCACGCAGCCTAAAGCAGTTATATCTATAGTACCTTCCTAGACCGGGTGAGGTCACTAAACCCCGGCAACACTCAAAGCGCAGCTCAGCATTTGTTAAAGAATTGCGATTGATCTCTTGGCCTATGACGGCATTCAGCCAAGTGATCAGGGATGGGGTCAGGAAAAGAAACCCCTACCACAGGGGCCCCATGCAGACTCCACTGTCAGAGTTCTACTTAGGAATGCTAATCTCTCAGCATTTTTGTGGCTTGTCAAGTCCGGCATTCCTAAACCCCCATCACGCAAATGTTGAGTGCAGACCTGTCTATGAACAAAAGGCTTTCCCTCGTTCCATAGAAGCAAGAAAAGGGAATGCATTAATGCATTAAGCGGTTTGCAGGCAGGGGCAGTACAAACAATCGGTGAAGGATTAGTGGAAAGATGTAAGTGGAGCACGCCTCTGCCCTACCTTTGAGGGAAAAACCCCTACAGAGCTAAATCCTCACAGACGCTTCATCCTTTGCCTGTACTTCCGACCAATTCTTGTTCAACTGAAGACCCGGTCCAAACCATAAGCCTAGGATCCAAACCGGGCCCTCAGTCCAATTGAAATGATTTGGTAGTGCAGGCGCACCTCTCCAGGCAGTCAACCTTAGGCCATTGGATTTGCCAAGGTTGACTATGGCCCTTGTAACCTTTTCGTACTGCCTGAGTGTGACCACTCCTTTGGTAACCTGACCTGAGATTGATCTCATGTCAAACCAGTGGTTAAATCACGTCAGAATTGGAACGAATATGTGGAACAGCCTCAAGTACAGTTCCTAGGGCAAACCATCGAGCCCTGGAGATTTGTTGTAGCCAGCCTGCTTTAGTGCAGCAACTACCTCACACTCGACCATCACAACTAGCTGCTTGAGCTGCCTCCAGCCAAATAGTCACCAAACTCCTGGCCGCGGAGTCTGGACAGCTGATGAAGTGATCAGCAAGATGTTTTCAGAAACCCTCACAGATTTCCCTAGTCGATACGAGATTGTGTCCTTCCAGGCTCTAAACTTTCCGAATGTAGTTGTCCGATCTGTGCCAGAATGAAGATCTATACTCTGATGCATCAACATTCACTGCTTCGTTGGACACTCTTTCTAAACTAGCCCTAACTACTTGACCGTCATACTGCTCACTAGCCGAGCGTTTCAGGTCCTCCTTAGCTAGTTCTATCGCTAGGGAATCCCCCCCACCCCAGTCACCGCCTGAACCAATTTATCTTCTAAACGCTTTTCTGCTTTAGCCTTATTTAAGGCTAGGTGCTGGTTATATTGGACAGAAAAGCGCCAAATACTAGACTTAGTGTTAAACCACCACTTACTCCCTGTAATCACCCTCACTAAGCCCTTTACTTTGTGTTCTTCTAACTTTTCCTAGAAGTCAGATAACTCGAGTAAGGAGGTAATTTAACTTCCAGTACCCAGCTAGGCTAGTATTCCTATCTAACTCTAATCTGGAAATAAGTAGCATATGGTCAAAGTGCCCTAGCCAGTGGAACCTGTAATCTACATTGCCTCTTCCAACTAACAATCTGTTCAAGTATGATCTGGTACTGAAGGCTGACAAAGTCCATATCCACATCTCCCACCCGAGGTAATCAATGCAAAATCTGTTGACCAGATCACACAAGGCAATCAGGTTAGACAGATTGCCGACACACTATCCTGTTCCGCTAGCACCCCCTCTATCAATTTGAGGATCAAGGACAGCATTCCAGTCCTCAACTAAAATTAACCACTCTGAACCCCTGGGAAACACCTCCAACTACAGAAAAAGAAAACCCTCTCCTGAGCTAAATTGGGTGCATAAACGACGACGATTGGAAAATTCCTATGGTTCACAGCAACATTAGCCACGACCAGGCTGCCATCAGCATCACTGTGCACCACGTTCACTGTTGCAGGCAAGGTGCATTTAACTAACAGAGACCCCCCCCCTAGCTTGCCGATTACCGAATGCTGAAAAGACATTGAAATGTCCCGACAGCACTTGATGATCGTCAATCAAATCATACTGGGTTTCCTGTAACAGCCACATCTATGTCTAAAGACATGAGGCCCCTCAGAAAGCGAGCAGTCTTGCTTTGGTACCTCATGGCCGCCATATTCAAGCTACACAAATTCAGGAATGTGGCCATTACACCTAATCAATGTAAACCACCGACCTGAAATCCGTAGGTGTCCGGATGCTGCATGCTTCGCCAAGACTGCCGGTAAGGAGTTTGGATGAAACTTGTCCATCTCAGGTAATTCCTACAACATCTGTTGCTCCCTTCTGAATCTGTTTCCAAGGGGACTGACAATTTCCTGTTGGCAATTTGATGGACTCAGGAAGCCGCGGGGGTTGCACCTCTTTGGATAGGGACTTCTATGTGGGGAATTTGGCTGGAGCTGAAGGCATGGGTGCTGTCTTTCTCCCTGCCCACCACTTTGCTGCAGCCATCCTTGTTGATTACTGCTGCTGTTGTTGCTGGTAATGTTGCCCCCTCCGGTTGTTTTGGGAGAGCTGCAGATGTTGTTTTTCTGCCCGGGGTCGGAGCAGCAGGCACTCTAGGGGGGTCCTTCTTGGGGCAGTCTTTGGACATATGTTCCTGCTGCTGGCAATGCCAGTAATAGGGCTTCATACCCCCTACAATGATGTTAATTGCCAGGTATCGCATCTGAGCAAAGGCGGAATTTTGTTTAAGTCAACTCGGTCCAATCTCATTTATAACTGGTAGTCCCCTACCATGAAGTTACAGGAGCCACGAACTAAGATGACTGTCTCAAAATTCCCAACTGGCTAAAAACTGTGCCTATTTGTTTGGCGTTGATATAACGGGATGCAGAGGACTGTCACTGTCGTACGTCGCTCCCAAAAGAGGGGTCTTTCTCAGGCTTTAACCAAACCCAAGCGGTTTGGTAGCCGGTCTTTGGTGTCGAGGACAGCCAAAGTGAAAAATAGAAAAGACAGAAGACCGATTTTTTCTATTTATTTAAAAAGAAAATACAACTTTGTTATATATGGGTCGGGGAATTGCATTCACTAGCAAAAGATCTAGCTAATTGGCATATTCTTTTAAACATTCATTTTAATAAATTTCTTATTAGTTTTTTTCGTTTTGCTTATGCTTAGTATGTGTAATTATATTCATGATTTATACTTTCATAATATTTGCATAAAAAGTTTATGATAGACTCAAACTTCAAAGTTTATAGTAAACACAAATATATATATACGCATACATAAATGTATATAGAAATATACATTTATGTATGTGTATACATATTTGTTAAAAACTTTTTGCCTACCAAACTCTTCTGCCAGTTTTTGGTCTACAGACATGAAACTTCATATAAATGTATTTGAATCTATGCAAAAATTTATATTTGGGTTTTAACCTGAGAAAATCGGTATAAAACTGAAAATTTTTAAAATGTGACGGTCGAACGAAGGCATTACGAATATGCATGCGTAACATAGTAGCTATTGGTTCATATTTTAATTTTTAGCTTTGCAGCAAACAAGTCTTCATAGATCAGACATTAATGTCAAAGAAAAAATAAATTGTTTTGGTTTCGATTCTTAGTGGTGACGCACGATTCGTTTTTAAAAACTTTTTAAATCATTACTCATTGGGTCCAATATATCTATACTCCTATGAATTCGTGTTTCTTTTATGTGTATTGATATTCATATTAAAAACCTTCTTCCTATTTATTTAAAAGAAAATACAATTTTCTTATATATGGGTCAGGGAATTGAATTCATCTGCAAAAGATCTAGCTAATTTGCATATTCTTTTAAACATTCATTTTAATTAATTCCCTATTAGTTTTTTCGGTTTTCTTATGAGATGATCATCTTTAGTTAACTATTATGTGTAATTATATTCATGCAGGTATTCTGCATGATTTATACTTGCATAATAGTTGCGTGAAAAGTTTACAGGACACACAATGTTGTTTCCATATATATTTAGGTATACGTACATATTTTTGTTTAATCTATCCATCTATCTATATATATATATATATCTATTAAAGTGAACGTGTCTGTGTTTGTGTGTCTGTCTGTCTGTGTGTCTGTCTGTGTACATTTTCCTACGCAATAATTCTGTCAATTTTTAGTCTACAGACTCGAAATTTGATATACAGGGTACTGAGATTTGGGAAAATCTTTGTGATCCATTTTCGGCCAGAAATTTGGCTGTTAAGGGGTCAAAATTCAGCGATTTGACCTTTGAGAACTCTACCAAAGTCGTCCGACAATTTTGAGTCTAAACACTTGAAATTTTAGATATAGGCTCCTTAGACATGGATCTAACTTAATAACTTGATTTAAGCCTAAAACAATAAATGTTAAGGGGTCATAATAGAGGTCAATTTTTTTTTAATTCGACCTCTGTGGTCTCTACTAAATTACTCAGAAAATTTCTGGCCTAAACATTTGAAATTTTACATAAAGAGTATTCAGAGATAGGGCAAGCTTTTTAATCGGTTTGGGTCGAAAATTTGAGCTATCAATATATAAATCTATGTATGTATGTATGTATGTCTGCTTAAAACTTTCGACAGAGGCGATGGATTTACACAAGATCAGGATCGTTTTGAAGTTCGACCCTTCAGACGACAAATGCCGAAAAAAACATTAATTTCTTCACCCTAAGCTGGGCACTTTTCTACAGGGAGAGGTCGCTTTTTTCACCGATATTTTCGAAAGTCATCCCCTCTTTTCGATTGTCTAGCCTTAATTTAAACCGGCGTCACTTTCGGTTTGGCGGTGATCGTAACAGCAAAGACGTCACGTTTTTGCCCGTTCTTTTCCTCTTTCATGGTACGGGTTAGCACCTGCCTTCCTACTACCACTTTTTTTTTTTTTTTTGCTCAACACACACCTCCAAACACCCGGGCAACGCCGGGCATCCATACTAGTATATATATATATATATATATATATATATATATATATATATATATATATATATATATATATATATATATATATATATAGCGTCCAAAAGTTAAGGAACGGTGCATCATTTTTTTTCTATGACTTCTAATTTTATTTATGAAAACGGAAAAAACTTTTGGTGAATTTTCCAATGTTTGATAATTGCAGTTAAATAAATTTTTTTTTTTTTTTGCTTTTGAATACATATTAATTTTTTACCTAACCTATAAAAAGATTTAATTAAATTACAGGCGTCCAAAGTTAAGGAACGGGGGAAATTATTAATGAAAAAATAAGGAATCCTTTCAATATTTAGTAAAAAGCCCCTTGTTTTCGATAACACTATGGCACCTTTTGTTGCAAGACAGAACCAATCGTTCACATGTTATAGGTGAGATATTATTCCAGGATTTTGTATAAATCATCAAGATTTGGGGGGGGGTTCTGTGATCTTATCACCAATAAATTTCCAAACATTTTCAATTGGATTCAGGTCTGGGCTCTGAGCTAGCCAATCCATAACGCAAATATTGGATCTATTTAGCTCTTCTAAAACTATTTTTGCTTTATGGCACGGTGCGTTGTCTTGCATAAAGATATCAGAAACAGAAAGATTAGGAACCACATGTTCTCTAATCAATTCTCCGTACATTCGGGCATTAACTTTTCCATGAATCCTCACCAAGGGATCAGTTCCTTTGAAGATATCATGCCCCATACCTCCAAATTTTATTGTACTTTTAACGCACTTAAGGGACAGTCTTTCTCTATTTTTTTCTTCTGACCTGTGTCTTTTGTCTGATCCGAAAGGATTGAATTTAGATTCATCACTAAAATTAACTTTTTCCAATTTTTTTCTTCCCAAAACAGATGTTTTTCGGTGAATAACAATAGAAATTAAAGTCTTTGAGCATGGACTTCTTGAAACTAATCCAACTTCGTTTTATCTTCGTGAGATCGTTTGTAGGAAATGTTTTGTCCAGTTTCAGATGTAAATCCAGGGATATCGAAGCCACAGTTTTAAAGCGATCCAAACGAAATGATCGAGTGATTTTTTTATCCTCCCTCTTAGTTGTTATTTTTCAGTCAATGGTAAACCTTTTTTTCTATTTTTAGTAACCCGAAAAAACACGCTACATATATATATATATATATATATATATATATATATATATATATATATATATATATATATATATATATATAAACATGTAGTTAATAAAACATGTTAAAAATCACTTTGAAAAAGAGTTAAAAACATATTTAATTTTAAAAAAACGAAACACAAAATATGTGGATAGTCCTTAATTCGCAGGGTTTTTGTTTCTTAAATCAGCCCAGTCTTGACAATCGTTTTAAATTCTTTCATTTCTTTTTTCTAAATACATCTTATCTTTCTTTTAATAATATTATTTGAACTCATTCCCCTTTTTCTTGTACCCATTAGTGAATTATTCCACGGATTTCTGCCTTTGGGATTACTTTGAACCATCTTCCAATTAAGCGATTCCTTTGGATTTTACTTGTGGAAATGGAAATTTAATCAACTTTCTTGGATTTTATCGTTATTGGATATTTTACCCTTCACCAGATTATTCATTCACATGAAATCATATTTTTTCTTCACCCTATTCCCTCTGTTTCACTATTTGTTACCAAGTAAGATCTATGACTTACTTGTAGTTTCATTAAATACTTTTGCAAGCAAAATCCGATCTCACATTTTGCTAATTCCTACCCTCTGATGAGAAGGAAAGTATTTCTTCGAAACTCTGCGGATTAAGGACTGGACTGAACTTATTTTGTGCTTCCTTTTTTAAAATTAAATATGTTTTTAACTCTTTTTCAAAGTGTTTTTTTAACATGTTTTATTAACTACTTGTTCTTATTATAAGCTTTATTTCCTATTTGGTTTTATTGAGCTTTTACATCTGGTTGAGATAACTTTATAAATATTAATTCTTCAATATTTATAATATACTTTAGTTTTGCAATCTTGGATGGAACTTGTAAATGGGCGTCAATTGGCATGAACATGTAACTGGACGTCAGTGGGTACTAGGGCAGGTAGTCGGACACTAGTGGACACTGGAATTGGTAGCTGGATGTCAGTGGGTAGCAGGAGCTGGTTGCTGCGGGAGTGAGCTGGGGAGCTACTGAAGGCGCTAGAATCTGCAGAAATGAGCTGGAGGTGCTGCAAGAGTAAGCTGGAAGCACTGAAAGCTGCAGGAGTAAGCTGGAGTCATTACAAGAGTAAGCTGAAGGTGCTGAAAGCTGCAAGTGTAAGCTGAAGTCGCTAGAAACTGCAGAAACTATTGTGGCAGGCTGTAAGGGGAAGTTCCAGGGGACAGATAGCAGTAGAGAGTAGAATGTGTATTGCTCACGGGTAGTTTGTGACTCACATAATTAGTTTGTTGAGTAGCCCTGAAAAGGGTTGCTTGGGTACTGCTGTAGTTTTTTGAAAACAGTCGTTGCTATTTTTAGCATGCATGGTTGTGGCTTATTTCTGGAAGTGTCAGGTTTCGTGTCTGTTTCTGCCGATCAGCGGGCGCTGTTAACAATAACAAAGGTGATTTGCGACTGCAACAACCTCATCATTTAATTCTTCTATTAACGGGAAATATGATAAATCCCCATCGCTCTTTAAGTACATATGAGATCTTTAGTAGAGAAGAGTACCTTAGCATGTGATCAATTCTTAATAAATAAGTTTGCAAAGCAAGTTAAATATTAAACATTTTTAAATAATCACTAAAAAAATAAAATCAGCTTATGTCAGTAATAATTTGCTTAATTAGACTTCGGATGAAGAGAGAAAACTCATATTTTAAATTGAAGAATATAAATTAAAATTTTATTTTAAAAGTAACAATATATATATATATATATATATATATATATATATATATATATCTTATTTGCTATTTTTTTATCGTTTATCTAACCGTGTTCCTTTCTTTCCTCGCTCGTTTGTAATTGTCTTCCTTTGATCATTTCAGAATCTTTTCATATCTTTATTTTCATCCATTTTGCTTATCTTCTTTCTTTTGTCTTTTTTTTTATTTTTGTATCCTCATGTTTTCTCCTTACTTCCACTTCCTTCGTCTCTTATTATTTATTGACTTGGTCAGTGCTTTCTTTCTCCCTTTCTTTCTCTTTCCCTCTGATTGCTTCCCGAATTTTACCTGTACTTTATCAACTAATACAAAATCGTCGATCGATAATCACTTGACCGATTTATTCTACTAATCGAATATTCAGGCTATAATGAGGCGCTTTGGTAAAAGGAGCAAATATAAATAAGGTCCCCATTAAAATAATTCCCCCGCTCACATTAACGAATCTGAACATGTAATATATAGAGTACTTTTATATATATATATATATATATATATATATATATATATATATATATATATATATATATATATATATATATATATATATATATATATATTGTCTGTTTGCCATCCATGTACAGGTTAGTGTTAAATGTAATGACGTTTGTTAAAATAAATTATCGTATGGATGTAATTCAAATATTTAAAACTTGAGTCTATTGATTTTGTGATCGTAACTGGAAGATAAATATGTGCAATATTAACTAAGACACATTAACAACAAAAAAGAATTGCATTGCTTTGTACAAAATTTGCTCCGAATTGAAATAAAAAAAAATAAAAATATCTTTTCGGCCAATAAAAGATATTAAGAAAAAGCAAAAAATGTTGGAAACATTTACTGACATTTTTGTTCACATATCTATAATATATTAACATGGCATTTTGTTCACATATCTATAATATATTATCATGACATTTTTGTTCACATATCTATAATATATTATCATGGCATTTTCTTCACATATCTATAATATATTATCATGGCATTTTGTTCACATATCTATAATATATTATCATGACATTTTTGTTCACATATCTATGATATATTATCATGGCATTTTGTTCACATATCTATAATATATTATCATGGCATTTTGTTCACATATCTATAATATATTATCATGTCATTTTGTTCACATATTTATAATATATTATCATGACATTTTCTTCACATATCTATAATATATAATCATGGCATTTTGTTCACATATCTATAATATATTATCATGGCATTTTGTTCACATATCTATAATATATTATCATGACATTTTTGTTCACATATCTATAATATATTATCATGGCATTTTGTTCACATATCTATAATATATTATCATGACATTTTTGTTCACATATCTATAATATATTATCATGGCATTTTGTTCACATATCTATAATATATTATCATGGCATTTTGTTCACATATCTATAATATATTATCATGGCATTTTCTTCACATATCAATAATATATTATCATGTCATTTTCTTCACATATCTATAATATATTATCATGGCATTTTCTTTACATATCTATAATATATTATCATGGCATTTTGTTCACATATCTATAATATATTATCATGGCATTTTGTTCACATATCTATAATATATTATCATGGCATTGTGTTCACATATCTATAATATATTATCATGGCATTTTCTTCAATATCTATAATATATTATCATGGCATTTTGTTCACATATCTATAATATATTATCATGGCATTTTCTTCACATATCTATAATATATTATCATAGAATTTTCTTCACATATCTATAATATATTATCATGGCATTTTGTTCACATATCTATAAAATATTATCATGGCATTTTCTTCACATATCTATAATATATTATCATGGCCTTTTGTTCACATATCTATAAAATATTATCATGGCATTTTCTTCACATATCTATAATATATTATCATGGCCTTTTGTTCACATATCTATAATATATTATCATGGCATTTTGTTCACATATCTATAATATATTATCATGGCATTTTCTTCACATATCTATAATATATTATCATGGCATTTTGTTCACATATCTATAATATATTATCATGGCATTTTGTTCACATATCTATAATATATTATCATGGCATTGTGTTCACATATCTATAATATATTATCATGGCATTTTCTGCACATATCTATAATATATTATCATGGCATTTTGTTCACATATCTATAATATATTATCATGTCATTTTGTTCACATATCTATAATATATTATCATGGCATTTTATTCACATATCTATAATATATTATCATGGCATTTTGTTCACATATCTATAATATATTATCATGGCATTTTCTTCACATATCTATAATATATTATCATGGCATTTTGTTCACATATCTATAATATATTATCATGGCATTGTGTTCACATATCTATAATATATTATCATGGCATTTTCTTCACATATCTATAATATATTATCATGGCCTTTTGTTCACATATCTATAAAATATTATCATGGCATTTTCTTCACATATCTATAATATATTATCATGGCCTTTTGTTCACATATCTATAATATATTATCATGGCATTTTGTTCACATATCTATAATATATTATCATGGCATTTTCTTCACATATCTATAATATATTATCATGTCATTTTGTTCACATATCTATAATATATTATCATGGCATTTTATTCACATATCTATAATATATTATCATGGCATTTTCTTCACATATCTATAATATATTATCATGGCATTTTATTCACATATCTATAATATATTATCATGGCATTTTGTTCACATATCTATAATATATTATCATGGCATTTTCTTCACATATCTATAATATATTATCATGGCATTTTGTTCACATATCTATAATATATTATCATGGCATTTTCTTCACATATCTATAATATATTATCATGGCCTTTTGTTCACATATCTATGATATATTATCATGGCATTTTGTTCACATATCTATAATATATTATCATGGCATTTTGTTCACATATCTATAATATATTATCATGGCATTTTGTTCACATATCTATAATATATTATCATAGCATTTTGTTCACATATCTATAATATATTATCATGGCATTTTCTTCACATATCTATAATATATTATCATGGCATTTTCTTCACATATCTATGATATATTATCATGGCATTTTGTTCACATATCTATAATATATTATCATGGCATTGTGTTCACATATCTATAATATATTATCATGGCATTTTCTTCACGTATCTATAATATATTATCATGGCATTTTCTTCACATATCTATAATATATTATCATGGCATTTTGTTCACATATCTATAATATATTATCATGGCATTTTGTTCACATATCCATAATATATTATCATGGCATTTTGTTCACATATCTATAATATATTATCATGGCATTTTTTTCACATATCTATAATATATTATCATGACATTTTTGTTCACATATCTATAATATATTATCATGGCATTTTGTTCACATATCTATAATATATTATCATGACATTTTTGTTCACATATCTATAATATATTATCATGGCATTTTGTTCACATATCTATAATATATTATCATGGCATTTTCTTCACATATCTATAATATATTATCATGGCATTTTGTTCACATATCTATAATATATTATCATGGCATTTTCTTCACATATCTATAATATATTATCATGGCATTTTCTTCACATATCTATAATATATTATCATGGCATTTTGTTCACATATCTATAATATATTATCATGGCATTTTCTTCACATATCAATAATATATTATCATGTCATTTTCTTCACATATCTATAATATATTATCATGGCATTTTCTTTACATATCTATAATATATTATCATGGCATTTTGTTCACATATCTATAATATATTATCATGGCATTTTGTTCACATATCTATCATATATTATCATGGCATTTTGTTCACATATCTATAATATATTATCATGGCATTTTCTTCAATATCTATAATATATTATCATGGCATTTTGTTCACATATCTATAATATATTATCATGGCATTTTCTTCACATATCTATAATATATTATCATGGCATTTTGTTCACATATCTATAATATATTATCATGGCATTTTCTTCACATATCTATAATATATCATCATGGCATTTTCTTTACATATCTATAATATATTATCATGCCATTGTGTTCACATATCTATAATATATTACCATGGCATTTTGTTCACATATCTATAATATATTATCATGGCATTTTGTTCACATATCTATAATATATTATCATGGCATTTTGTTCACATATCTATAATATATTATCATGGCATTTTGTTCACATATCTATAATATATGATCATGGCATTTTGTTCACATATCTATAATATATTATCATGGCATTTTGTTCACATATCTATAATATATTATCATGGCATTGTGTTCACATATTTATAATATATTATCATGGCATTTTCTTCACGTATCTATAATATATTATCATGGCATTTTCTTCACATATCTATAATATATTATCATGGCATTTTCTTCACATATCTATAATATATTATCATGGCATTTTGTTCACATATCTATAATATATTATCATGGCATTTTGTTCACATATCTATAATATATTATCATGGCATTTTGTTCACATATCTATAATATATTATCATGGCTTTTTCTTCACATATCTATAATATATTATCATGGCATTTTGTTCACATATCTATAATATATTATCATGGCATTTTCTTCACATATCTATAATATATTATCATGGCATTTTGTTCACATATCTATAATATATTATCATGGCATTTTGTTCACATATCTATAATATATTATCATGGCCTTTTGTTCACATATCTATAATATATTATCATGGCATTTTGTTCACATATCTATAATATATTATCATGGCATTTTGTTCACATATCTATAATATATTATCATGGCATTTTGTTCACATATCTATAATATATTATCATGGCATTTTGTTCACATATCTATAATATATTATCATGGCATTTTCTTCACATATCTATAATATATTATCATGGCATTTTGTTCACATATCTATAATATATTATCATGGCATTTTGTTCACATATCTATAATATATTATCATGGCATTTTCTTCACATATCTATGATATATTATCATGGCATTTTGTTCACATATCTATGATATATTATCATGGCATTTTGTTCACATATCTATAATATATTATCATGGCATTTTGTTCACATATCTATAATATATTATCATGGCATTTTCTTCACATATCTATAATATATTATCATGGCATTTTGTTCACATATCTATAATATATGATCATGGCATTTTGTTCACATATCTATAATATATTATCATGGCATTTTGTTCACATATCTATAATATATTATCATGGCATTGTGTTCACATATCTATAATATATTATCATGGCATTTTCTTCACGTATCTATAATATATTATCATGGCATTTTCTTCACATATCTATAATATATTATCATGGCATTTTGTTCACATATCTATAATATATTATCATGGCATTTTGTTCACATATCTATAATATATTATCATGGCATTTTCTTCACATATCAATAATATATTATCATGTCATTTTCTTCACATATCTATAATATATTATCATGGCATTTTCTTTACATATCTATAATATATTATCATGGCATTTTGTTCACATATCTATAATATATTATCATGGCATTTTGTTCACATATCTATCATATATTATCATGGCATTTTGTTCACATATCTATAATATATTATCATGGCATTTTCTTCAATATCTATAATATATTATCATGGCATTTTCTTTACATATCTATAATATATTATCATGGCATTTTGTTCACATATCTATAATATATTATCATGGCATTTTGTTCACATATCTATCATATATTATCATGGCATTTTGTTCACATATCTATAATATATTATCATGGCATTTTCTTCAATATCTATAATATATTATCATGGCATTTTGTTCACATATCTATAATATATTATCATGGCATTTTCTTCACATATCTATAATATATTATCATGGCATTTTGTTCACATATCTATAATATATTATCATGGCATTTTCTTCACATATCTATAATATATCATCATGGCATTTTCTTTACATATCTATAATATATTATCATGCCATTGTGTTCACATATCTATAATATATTACCATGGCATTTTGTTCACATATCTATAATATATTATCATGGCATTTTGTTCACATATCTATAATATATTATCATGGCATTTTGTTCACATATCTATAATATATTATCATGGCATTTTGTTCACATATCTATAATATATGATCATGGCATTTTGTTCACATATCTATAATATATTATCATGGCATTTTGTTCACATATCTATAATATATTATCATGGCATTGTGTTCACATATCTATAATATATTATCATGGCATTTTCTTCACGTATCTATAATATATTATCATGGCATTTTCTTCACATATCTATAATATATTATCATGGCATTTTCTTCACATATCTATAATATATTATCATGGCATTTTGTTCACATATCTATAATATATTATCATGGCATTTTGTTCACATATCTATAATATATTATCATGGCATTTTGTTCACATATCTATAATATATTATCATGGCTTTTTCTTCACATATCTATAATATATTATCATGGCATTTTGTTCACATATCTATAATATATTATCATGGCATTTTCTTCACATATCTATAATATATTATCATGGCATTTTGTTCACATATCTATAATATATTATCATGGCATTTTGTTCACATATCTATAATATATTATCATGGCCTTTTGTTCACATATCTATAATATATTATCATGGCATTTTGTTCACATATCTATAATATATTATCATGGCATTTTGTTCACATATCTATAATATATTATCATGGCATTTTGTTCACATATCTATAATATATTATCATGGCATTTTGTTCACATATCTATAATATATTATCATGGCATTTTCTTCACATATCTATAATATATTATCATGGCATTTTGTTCACATATCTATAATATATTATCATGGCATTTTGTTCACATATCTATAATATATTATCATGGCATTTTCTTCACATATCTATGATATATTATCATGGCATTTTGTTCACATATCTATGATATATTATCATGGCATTTTGTTCACATATCTATAATATATTATCATGGCATTTTGTTCACATATCTATAATATATTATCATGGCATTTTCTTCACATATCTATAATATATTATCATGGCATTTTGTTCACATATCTATAATATATGATCATGGCATTTTGTTCACATATCTATAATATATTATCATGGCATTTTGTTCACATATCTATAATATATTATCATGGCATTGTGTTCACATATCTATAATATATTATCATGGCATTTTCTTCACGTATCTATAATATATTATCATGGCATTTTCTTCACATATCTATAATATATTATCATGGCATTTTGTTCACATATCTATAATATATTATCATGGCATTTTCTTCACATATCTATAATATATTATCATGGCATTTTGTTCACATATCTATAATATATTATCATGGCATTTTGTTCACATATCTATAATATATTATCATGGCTTTTTCTTCACATATCTATAATATATTATCATGGCATTTTGTTCACATATCTATAATATATGATCATGGCATTTTGTTCACATATCTATAATATATTATCATGGCATTTTCTTCACATATCTATAATATATTATCATGGCATTTTGTTCACATATCTATAATATATTATCATGGCATTTTCTTCACATATCTATAATATATTATCATGGCATTTTCTTCACATATCTATAATATATCATCATGGCATTTTCTTTACATATCTATAATATATTATCATGGAATTGTGTTCACATATCTATAATATATTATCATTGCATTTTCTGCACATATCTATAATATATTATCATGGCATTTTGTTCACATATCTATAATATATTATCATGGCATTTTCTTCACATATCTATAATATATTATCATGGCATTGTGTTCACATATCTATAATATATTATCATGGCATTTTCTGCACATATCTGTAATATATTATCATGGAATTTTGTTCACATATCTATAATATATTATCATGGCATTTTGTTCACATATCTATAATATATTATCATGGCATTTTATTCACATATCTATAATATATTATCATGGCATTTTGTTCACATATCTATAATATATTATCATGGCATTTTCTTCACATATCTATAATATATTATCATGGCATTTTGTTCACATATCTATAATATATTATCAGGGCATTTTGTTCACATATCTATAATATATTATCATGGCATTTTGTTCACATATCTATAATATATTATCATGGCATTTTGTTCACATATCTATAATATATTATCATGGCATTTTGTTCACATATCTATAATATATTATCATGGCATTTTCTTCACATATCTATAATATATTATCATGGCATTGTGTTCACATATCTATAATATATTATCATGGCATTTTGTTCACATATCTATAATATATTATCATGGCATTTTCTTTACATATCTATAATATATTATCATGGCATTGTGTTCACATATCTATAATATATTATCATGGCATTTTCTTCACATATCTATAATATATTATCATGGCATTTTGTTCACATATCTATAATATATTATCATGGCATTTTCTTCACATATCTATAATATATTATCATGGCATTTTCTTCACATATATATAATATATTATCATGGCATTTTCTTCACATATCTATAATATATTATCATGGTATTTTCTTTACATATCTATAATATATTATCATGGCATTGTGTTCACATATCTATAATATATTATCATGGCATTTTGTTCACATATCTATAATATATTATCATGGCATTTTCTTCACATATCTATAATATATTATCATGGCATTTTGTTCACATATCTATAATATATGATCATGGCATTTTATTCACATATCTATAATATATTATCATGGCATTTTGTTCACATATCTATAATATATTATCATGGCATTTTGTTCACATATCTATAATATATTATCATGGCATTTTCTTCACATATCTATAATATATTATCATGGCATTTTCTTCACATATCTATAATATATTATCATGGCATTTCGGTCACATATCTATAATATATTATCATGGCATTTTCTTCACATATCTATAATATATTATCATGGCATTTTGTTCACATATCTATAATATATTATCATGGCATTTTCTTCACATATCTATAATATATTATCATGGCATTTTGTTCACATATCTATGATATATTATCATGGCATTTTGTTCACATATCTATAATATATTATCATGGCATTTTATTCACATATCTATAATATATTATCATGGCATTTTGTTCACATATCTATAATATATTATCATGGCATTTTGTTCACATATCTATAATATATTATCATGGCATTTTCTTCACATATCTATAATATATTATCATGGCATTTTCTTCACATATCTATAATATATTATCATGGCATTTTGTTCACATATCTATAATATATTATCATGGCATTTTCTTCACATATCTGTAATATATTATCATGGCATTGTGTTCACATATCTATAATATATTATCATGGCATTTTGTTCACATATCTATAATATATTATCATGGCATTTTCTTTACATATCTATAATATATTATCATGGCATTGTGTTCACATATCTATAATATATTATCATGGCATTTTGTTCACATTTCTATAATATATTATCATGGCATTTTGTTCACATATCTATAATATATTATCATGGCATTTTCTTCACATATCTATAATATATTATCATGGCATTTTGTTCACATATCTATAATATATTATCATGGCATTAAAACTGTCACTGAGATGTAGACGAATTATATTAGAGATTAATTTGAAATTGGACTTAACTAGTATAAAATCGATGCAAACCTCCGACTTCCACTTTCCATTGTTAACAGTAATTATCTAATTCATCAAAGAAGGAAAATAATCAATATCATCCCGCCTAGGTCGATCATGACCCTCTGACTGCACTTTCATTATTAATGATAATGAATGGTCTGTTTATTTCTGCCATGTTTATGCATAAATCAGTGTGTGCATGTATCAGTATATGTGTGTGTGTTTCTTTGTGCATACTATTTTTCTTTTTGTCGAGAAAATGATTAAAGAATGAAGTTATGGAGAACCAGTTTCACTAAAAAGCAAAGCTAATTAGCCCAAAAGTATATAACATGTCCAGTTTATATTTAATAGCTCAAAAAAGTCAGCAATGTGGTCCCCCTATTCAAAATTTGGAGGCCATTGCTTTAGTGCAAAATATCACCCAATCATTGATCGATTTCAAATCATTGGGCTGAATTAGTTTTTATGAAGAACGCAGTGACAAAGATGGAGCAGCTGCCTTAATCAATCTAAGGGTGAATATTGTTTCAAGTACAAGTATCCAGTATCATCAAATAGCCATAGTTATCCCATCTATACCACTTGTATTATTTGTGTTTAATTCTAAATTTGTATATGTTAAGTCTATGACGCCAAGAGCTACCTCACTCAACAAGTCGCCGACCCCAATGCTCTGTGACATGGATCCCTCCATTATCTTCTCTGTTTATCTTCTTGTGGCTCATACAGCCATCATTTCTCAAACTGGCAACCTCCAAGAGGAGCATATGGGTTCACAAGTATAAAATTAAAACAGAGAAAGAGAAAAAAAATGTAAAATCTAATGCTTCACATATATGTCGGTTGGACTCTATGTGTGTTACACTAAGGTTCAGATGCCTATCTATACACGTTAAGGTTTGTGTTATACTATGGTTCACATGCCTATGTACACTGCATGTCAAATTGTTAACAAGCCGGTTTGTTTCGTCAATAAAATGGGTCGTAAAGGTGGTTTGAGTAGTTCTGAAAAGAGTACTATTACAGAACAGCTAGCAAAAGGTAAAACTACCCTCGAAATATCGGAAATGACAGGAAGGTATCATCAAACCGTGAAAACTTTGTCAAGGACCCTACAAAGGTACGTAAGAGAGCTGATAAAGGTAAATCTAGAGTTGTTTCACGCCGTTCTCTACTCCAAATTAAACGTGAAGTTGTTAAGAACCCTGGGCAGACAAGTCGAGAAGTCTTTGACCAAACCGAATTGAAAAATGTTTAAAAAAGTACACGATGTCGCCTTCTGAAAGAAGCAGCAAAGTCTGTTAAGCCTATGAGAAACCCTCCATTAAAGCAACATTACATACAAAACCGATTGAAATGGACAGAGGACAACATGAAAATGGATTTTTCCAAAGTTTTGTTCCCGGATGAAGTGCATGTCACTCTTGATGGCCCAGATGGCTGGAGCAAGGGATGGGTTCTAGATGTACTACATCGTCAGCAGCGTTTAAAGCGCCAACAAGATGGTGGTGGGATAATGATTTGGGCTGGGATTATCGGAGGTACTTTAGTTGGCCAATGGAGAGTCCTAGAAGGTAAGGTCAAATGCTTACATAGCTTTTCTAAAGGAACACTTTGAACCATGGCTGAAGAAGCAAAGGTTGACGTTCAGTAGAACCATTATTTTATGCAGGATAATGCTCCCTCGCATGCAGCAAACAAAACCAAAGAGTATTAGCAACAACTGGAGTTCTTTGGGCTATGGAAGATGGAGTGGTCTGCGAATTCACCAGATTTAAGCCCAATTGAGAACCTTTGGAGTATCATGAAGCGACACCCCTATGCAAGTCGACGCCAATTAATGATTCAAAATGAGTTGTAGGATGCTCTCCAAGAGGAATCGCCAGGAATAACTGTGGATGAAATCACAAATTTGACTAATTCTGTGGACACACTTCTTTTACAAGTGATTCATAAAACAGGATCGCATATGTCCCACTAATTATGTCAATATAGAAATTGCTATGTAGTAATTGTGTTCTAAGGATTTTCCTAGTTCATTAAATGTTTAAAAATTATTTCAATAAACAAGTTGTGGGTATATTGTGATTTTTTCTCAACCTCGTTAATAACCTGACACACTGAAATGAACAGATATTCCTACCTTCTGCCATAGTTTCGCTAATACTGCTTAAAATACGTGTATTTTCTAACTGGAGTAGCTGAATAGTATTGTAAGCACTTTCTCAACATTCAAAGGATTTTTATTAGCTCGTTTCTTAAATAATTTTAAAAAATGTAAACTCGTTAATAATTTGATATGCGGTGTATACATGTAAACGTTCGTGTGTGTTACGCCTTTCTATACACGTAAATGTTCGTGTGTTTTATGCTATTGTAAACATGCCTATCTATACACGTTAAGGTTTAAGTGTTTTATGTTATGGTTCACATGCATATCTTTACACGTTAAGGTTTGTGTGTGTCATGCTATGGTTCACATACCTATGTATCCCCGCTAAAGTTTGTGTGTGTTAAACTTAGGTTCACATACCTATCTATACACAGTAAGATTCGTGTGTGTATCAATAAGGTTCATATGTCTACCTTTACACTTTAAGGTTTACCTGCCTTCCTCCTGTAAAGGCTGCGTTTGTCAATCAGTTGGTTTCCCCATCTTTTCTGGGCTATGATCCAGCTTCAACAGTGTCTAAACTTTTCAAGCATCCACTGAATCCTGTCAAATGTACTGTAGTGAACTGCCCAACTCACAACTGTTATGAAACGTTGACAGAAGACAATAACCCTTAACTCAACGTCATTAATTTCATTGTCACTCCTAAAATACCCACGAAAGAAATCTATACATATCTCAAATCCATTGTTTGATCCCTTCATTACAGTCATTTCTCACATCATAACCAATAATTGCACCTAAATTTTTTTTTTGTCTACTTTACTATCTATTGTCTTCTGTCAAATTCTATTCCCTATTTATTTTATTACTTAGTAACCTATTTAATTTTTTTTTGTTATAGATATTTTTCTTATTTTTCCTTGTCGGGGGGAGGGGGTTGTATTAACCCCAGGTTCGGTTTTGCATCGTTGATGCAAACTGGTCAACGGGCACCAAATCGTGTTTGTTATATTTATTGTTATTATTTTTCTTGTTGTTGTTATTGTTATTGTTTGTTGTTATTAAAAGGGCATGTGTGGTGTAAATGAAGAAAAAAGAAACAAGAACGACCGACCGCGTTTTTGTGTGGCTTACCTCGTGTTCATAATGAAGAAGAAAGAAACAAAAATGGCTGCCCTGTTTCTTTATATGCCTACAGGGTGACCACGAGGTATGCAAATGAGATGCTCCTGATTGGAGATAAAAGAGGAGTGATTTGGGGAAGGAGGGCATTCTGAAGTTAGATTGCGAGCAGAGAAGTTGTATTTGTAGAAGAGAAAAGTCGGATTCGGCGAGAGAAAAGCTAAAGTTGCAGAAGTTCGTTTTGGAGTGGAGAGAAGACGCGTCAGGTGGTAACCAGAAAGTGAAAGTTGGGACAGCAATGTCACGCAAACCGACAAGCTATTTCGGCGCATCGAGCAAATTAACATGGCTGAGTGGAGACTGAGCACTCAGATGTTGAGACCCTTTACTGGGGAGGGCGACCTGATTAAGTGGCTGGAGAAATTAAAAATGGTGGCGAAGCTGCAAAAGATAGAAGATGTGGTCACCCTGCTGCCGCTATACTTAGAGGGGGAAGCCCTCACGATTTACCAGCAGATGCGAGATGAAGACAAGGAAGACCTTGCCTTAGTGGAGCAAAGGCTGAAATTGGCCTTCGCTGAGGGCCCATTTGAAGCACTTGGCAAGCTGTCAAGTTTGAGGTGGACCGGCGAGTCCGTTGACGTCTTTGCGGCAGAGATCAGGAGACTGGCAGGGTTGGCTGGTTACGTGGGGAGGAGCCTGGAGATGACGGTAAAGCTGTACCTAGTGAACGGCTTCCCAGAGGAAATCTCTGCGAACATGCAGAGAATCACGGGGATCCATTCTATGGAAGTGGACGATCTCTTGGTCCACGCCAGAGTCCTAGTGAAAAATGTTAAAAGCCCAATCGTGGCTGCAGCTGTGAGTGGAAATATGTGCATGAGGCCTCACTTGAATGAGAGGCAGCCGGCGAGGCGACAGGAGGGGAGACCCGCCATCAAGTGTTTCCGGTGCCAGGGTCCTCATCTGATCAAGGACTGCAAAGAGCCGAGACCGGGGATCACGTGCTACCGATGTGGACAAGTGGGGCATATTAGCCGCTATTGTGTTGCTGCACGGAACCAGGGAAACAAGCGAAGGGGAGCTATTGCGCCAGTGGTTACCCCTTCTGTGTGGAAATGGCGCATGATGGAACATTGCCTCGGTTACTGGTGGTAGTCAATGGGAAGAGAGCCATAGCCCTTGTCGACACAGGCTGCACTACAACGTTGTTAGCGAGGAATGTCGCGAGGTCATGGAGCGGAACCAGGATTATTAGGACCGTGGATGGCAGGAATGTGAAATGCTTAGGAGAGACGACAGCGGAAGTAATGGTGCAAGGGGTGCCCATTGGACTGCAAGCCCTAGTGTTGAATCATCTGGTCGGTGGTGTCGACGTGATTATAGGTATGAGTGCAATTAACCGACTGGGGGGCGCTACGTTAAGAGGAGGCCAAGTGACGTTTGGACGTCTCGGTGCAGTGGGGATGGCAGGAGTGGAAGGTGATAGAACCGTCAGAACCCCAAAACCGGAGGTTTGCTGCATTGAGGACAAAGATTTCCTGACGAAGTTTGATGGCGTGAGGTGGACGGTGGAATGGAAATGGATCTCCGGGCCCCCAGAACTACAGAATAAGGTGGGCTGCTACGAAAACACCCTGCGAGGAGAAATAAGAAAAGGATTCGAGGAAGAAGTGGAGAGGTGGATAAAAGAAGGAATTCTGAAACCGTGGACAGGGGAAGAAAAAGGAGTGTTGCCACTACTGGCGGTTGTTCAGCCTACCAAAAACAAGATTAGGCCCGTGCTGGATTTTAGGGAATTGAACAGACACGTAGCCTGCCACACTGGAACAGGGATCGACGTATGTGAGGAGGTCATGAGGAAATGGAGAAGAATGGGGCGGGCCACTAAGATTGTCGATCTGAAATCGGCATATCTGGAGATCCATGTAGATGAAAAACTCTGGCAGTACCAACTGGTCCGGTACAAGGGGCGGGTGTATTGTCTGACGAGGTTAGGCTTTGGGCTGAGTTCAGCCCCCAAAATTATGACTGCCGTGCTGAAGACAGTGCTGAGCAAAGACTGTACACTGGAGGAGGCCACTGGTTCGTACATTGACGACATCCTGGCGGAGGAGGCAGAGGTGACAGCAGAGAAAGTAAGAAGCCATGTCGAGACGTATGGGTTAACTGCGAAACCGGCGGAGGCCCTAGATGGAGGAGCGGTGCTGGGGTTGAAACTAAGGCGAGATGGAAAAGAAAGCCTTGTCTTCGAATGAGGGAATGCAATACCCGAAGTCGGATCTGAGCTGACGAGGCGAGAACTCTTCTCAGTCTGCGGGAGGCTGGTCGGGCACTATCCTATCGCTGGCTGGCTAAGGATAGCATGCAGCTTTATTAAACGACAAACAGGCACTGATGGCTGGGAGGGCCGTGTGACGAAGGAGGTCATGAACATGCTGCAAGAAGTCATTGCGAGAGTGAGGAATGAGGACCCAGTGAAAGGGAAATGGTATGTCAGCGGCGAAGACGCGGGTGTGGTTTGGTGCAATGCCAGTAACCTGGCGTTTGGCGTCGTACTAGAGATAGGAGGTGTAACTGTGGAGGATGCGGCGTGGCTAAGAAAAAACAACGACTTCTCCCATATCAACGTAGCAGAACTAGATGCCGCTATAAAAGGAATCAATCTGGCCCTGAAATGGGGATTGAAAATAATTGAAGTCAAAACCGATTCAGCAACGGTAGCGTCATGGATTCGGTCGGCAGTAACTGGCGATAAGAGAGTTAAGACCAGGGGTGCTGCGAAAATGCTGATCAAGCGCAGACTCGGAGCGCTCACCGACCTGATAGCGGAATTCCAGTTGAGAGTATCTGTTGTGTTGGTCCCGTCGGAAAAAAACAAGGCGGATTCGATGACACACGTGAAGAAGGCCTGGCTGCAGGAGGTCTCCTCGGTATGCTGTGCAGGGGAAGAAGTCAAAGAGTCACACGAAATGCACCACTTTGGTCGAGAACGAACGTTATTCTTAGCCAGAGAGGTTTACCCGGAGACCACCGAGGAGGAGGTTAGGGAGGTGGTGGAGAACTGTCGAGAGTGCCAATCAATTGACCCTGGACCATCCAGACACGAAGCAGGAGAGCTACACGTTGCGGAGGACTGGAAGCGATTGGCCATTGATGTGACACACTATCGCCACAAATTGTATCTGTCGATGGTCGACTGTGGACCGGGAAGGTTTGCCATCTGGAGAGAGATCAGGGCAGAAGCTGCATGGGCGATCGGAGGGGTCATCGAGGAGATATTTTTGGAGAGAGGGCCGGTTGAGGAACTCTTAATGGACAATGGCCCCGCTTTCCGATCAGAAGCCTTTAAAGGGGTGTGCGATAAGTGGGGAGTAAGGCAATTTTTCAGAGCAGCGTATCGGCCGAGTGGCAACGGAATAGTGGAGAGGAATCATCGCACCATTAAAGCCGCTGCGGAAAAAAGCAACGTATCACCCATAGAGGCGGTGTTTTGGTATAATATCTCGCCGAAGACCAAACAAGATGAGACAACTGTGCCTCATAGGGCCGTTTTCACATATAAGTGGCGGCATCCGTGCAACAAAACAGCAGGAATTGAGAGTGAAGAAGCCACTATCAAAGTAGGTGAAGAGGTGTGGGTGAAACCCCCCAATGCACAGTGTACCACTCGTTGGAAAAGAGGGGTCGTAACAGGATTGCAGTCGAAGAACAATGTGATGGTGAATGGCGTTCCCCGGCATATCTTAGACCTGCGTCGTGTGACATTGCCGGTATGCAGTGAGGGCAGTGAAGAAGGGGAAATCGAGGGCCACCGAGAAGCAAATGATGCTGCTCGACCTGACTTAGGCCCGCGTTGTAGTGAACCTGAAAACGTTAACCCCCGAGAAGTTGTCCCCCAGAGGCCTCGACGTGAGAGGAGGCAGCCTGCTTGGATGGAGGATTACGAAGTATCCTATTGATCTCGAAGATCAGGGGGGGGCGTGTGGTGTAAATGAAGAAAAAAGAAACAAGAACGACCGACCGCGTTTTTGTGTGGCTTACCTCGTGTTCATAATGAAGAAGAAAGAAACAAAAATGGCTGCCCTGTTTCTTTATATGCCTACAGGGTGACCACGAGGTATGCAAATGAGATGCTCCTGATTGGAGATAAAAGAGGAGTGATTTGGGGAAGGAGGGCATTCTGAAGTTAGATTGCGAGCAGAGAAGTTGTATTTGTAGAAGAGAAAAGTCGGATTCGGCGAGAGAAAAGCTAAAGTTGCAGAAGTTTGTTTTGGAGTGGAGAGAAGATGCGTCAGGTGGTAACCAGAAAGTGAAAGTTGGGACAGCAGTGTCACGCAAACCGACAGCATGTTAGAGAGTCTTATTAAGAGAGAGTCTTATTACAAGTGATGTTGTTGTGTGAGAGATTTATATATATAAAATGTTCAGTAGAAGCTCTTAGAGTGAGGAGACAGTCTTAGTGTTCACATTGTAGATATGAGATGTCGAGACGTGTATGTTAAGACATTTTAAAACACATGATATACAAGACATATAATAACAATTTTCACTTTACCTTTTGGTAAAATTACAACACAAAGACGACGTTTATAAAAACACATGATGGGTTTATTTCTTCTCCCGACCGGTCGTGGGTTTCTGAGTCAAGAATTCAAAGCTTCACATTCTAAGTTTCAAAAGTGACCGTCTCGCTTCTAGACGTTCGAATCCCAACTGCAGACTATCATCTGTCGCCCTCAAACTCCCTCTCAGTTTCTCCCCCAGTTTCTCTCTGCTTAACTCTAAAGTTTCTAACTATATCGAGAACTTCCCGTTTTCCATGACGTCATACATATGTTAAAACATGTGTCTTCTTTCACGTGTTCTGGAAATGCGTGTCCAAAACTTTTTCCTTTGTTTACAAAAGGAATTTTAACCTATATTCCCAGTAACCTATATTTCCAATATGTTAAAAACATGTTTATTAAATTATCTTGTAGTTGCATTCTTTCAATTGAATTTTCATAACAGAATTGAAATGAACATTCTTTTCTTAAAACTATTTTATCTCTAAGCTTAACAATGATTTGTTTTACATTCCATTTGCTATCGTAATCTATTTCTAAACCTAAATTACGAGGTTCGAATTTCGTCTATTCTATTTCATTTTCATTTTAACTAAATCTCTCTTTTTTTATATACTTACATGAAAAGGGGGCAGCCCTTATCATGTAACAGGGGGGGGGGCTAACCTATAGTATGACAAGTCGTATGTGTTTAAATTACATTAACGATCTATTGCGATCTATGGTGCTCTTATTGGCTGGGCATTTTAAATTTTTTCTATGTCTGCATCTTGCAATTAACTTATTCATTTTAGTCAATATATTACTATATTCATATTTAGATATCTCAATTTTTTTTTCTAAATATAAATTACATTTATATTTTAAACTTCTAGCGGGGGTGTTTTAATTGCATAAAATTAACCGGTGTAATATTTTTATCTCAAATAACCACCAACGATTAGCCAATTCAGTCTTTATCTTTAGCAATGGATCAGAAAAGTGTCTAGCGGTGTAGAGCCATTACTTCTCGTTGATGTGTCAATGTAAACCTTAGTGTTGCTATTGTCCTCCTCTGGATTGAAAGTGGCTTTGTACATAATGTACTACTCAGCATAGTATTTACCTTGCAGCAGGCATTCACTTTTATGTGGCAGGTGCATTTCTTATTGGTATTTTTTTTATATTTGTAACTAATGTATTTAGCAATTTTTAATATTTGTATGAAAAAATCTGGTACTTTTTTTTCATACAAACATTATTTGGCGACACGTTTTTTGACGTTTTTATCAGATCTGTGAATGACCAGATCCCCTGAAGCCAATATTTTTTTTTTCTTTTTGGCTGTATTTAGTGGAACAAGACAAAATTATTGTCTGAAACTGAACCCGTAATCAGTTCAAAGAAAAACAATTCGAATCACCTTAAAATCGAAGAAATTTCAATAATTTTCAATTACACATATTTATTTCTGAACATAGTGCATCACACAAGATGGTAGGTGTATGAATTTCTCCAAAAGTTCAAGAATATATCTCTTATTCAGGGGAGGATAAGAAAGCGTAAACAACTCCTGGAAGTGGTTACATTTGTTTGTTTCAGTGCCGGAAGTTGGATGTGGGATGTCAGCATCAGTCTTGCAGTGAGACCGACTCACATATTTGTTACCTCTGGAATAAAGGTTTTGAATGCGATGAGTCTTAGATGGTGTCTAAAGCTATAATTTTGTTGTATTTAATAATTTATTGTTGTAGCTTGTTTTCTGCAAATTGTTGTTTAGAAGTGCAATATTACATGCATATGTGCGTAAATCAGATGCAGGGAGTCAACTGGTTCTAAGAAATCGAGAATTATTTCCTCCTGTACAAGGAAGGAGCAGAAAAAAGGAATAAAATGTGTATGTTGACATACGTGCACGTATGCAAATAGACACAAATATGCACTGGCACATATGATATGTATGCCTGCATGCATATATCTGCACATGTGTACATGATTGTATGCACATGCACATAAGCATGCTCATGCACCTAATGTATTTTTCTACATACATGCATGCATGCATATATATATATATATATATGCACAAAGTATATTTGGTTAGAAGTCTATAGTATTGATGGTAGTTAATCATATTCTGTGTTAAAGTTTGTTCTGTTCTCTATTATGAATTATATCAAGTATATATAATGATGCCATACATCGCAAGTATTGCATGAAGTAGTCTGGTGTTGTGCAGATTTCAGATCTAGTCATGGGTGTCTGCTGGTGTTACAGTATCTGCAAGTATGTATCAACGATTAGAATTGTGTGATAGATGTTGTAGATATAAGTATAGAATGTGTGCTAAGAGTTTTGTTTAAGCAGTTATATAAGTAAACTGCAATTTACTTCTGCTCTGTTGTTAATTTTGAGGTTGAATTTCCTTATTAGCAGTGATTCTTGGAGTCTCAGATTTCCCTGGTCTCTTTCTATGGCTACTATTCTTATTTGTATTTCTCGGAGGGGGGGGATTTTTGGATAGGTGTTTATGGAACAAGGATGCCTGTGTTCTTTAATGCATATGTGTAAAGGCCTAATTGTGCTGCTGATGTAGAATTCATTGCGTATTGCAGCTTGTATTTGGTACACTGAGTATTTGGTACACTGAGTATTTGGTACAGTTGCATAATTCTTTGTAATTGATGGGGCAGTTTGGTAAAGTGCAAGGAGTCGTTGTTGATTGGTTTCCTCGTTCTGGATAAGTGTTGTCTTAGGTCTTAGGTTGGATGTCTAATTTTTCTCCGCAAATAGCTTTGCAGATGACTGATGTTATTTTATCATTTAGGTGTAGTAGTTTTAAAAAACAGGTGTTGGAGATTGCGTATTGCTCTTATTTCCTAGATATCTTAAATTGGTGTATGGCATGTGCAAGGTATTTGTTCTGTCTGAGTATTTGTTGAAAATAACTAATGGAGATGATCTTATCTGTGTCGCTAGTGCATTTTGTACAGCTGCGGTTAGCCTTATTTGTAGTATATCCTATCTTACCTTTGGTGAAAAGAACTTATTTATAGTTTATGAAGATATCTCCCTGCAGGCGCTCTTCCTAAAGAAGCAAGTATGTATGTATCCTGTTTTAGTGATGCTGAGGTGGAAGTCTACAAAATCCAGCTGCGTTGGGGTTCAATGGTGCACTTTATGTGTTTGCGAAGGTGAGGATTTTATTGGTCCTTCACAAGATGATGTGAGGATAAGGATGTTATCCACATATCCACATGAAGAATATGTTGGAATGACTGGTAAGTAAGGCATGCAGTTCTAGCCTATTCATATATTCCAGAAAGACTGGATCCCATAGGTAAACCTGATATTTGTCTGTATGTTTTTCGTTTTTTTCACAAAGATGTCACCAGATATCAAGGCCTGGAGGCAACTCGAGGATATGAGATAATGTATGGTATTTATCGGAACAGTACCATAGTAATCATAAGCGGAAATTAAGTATCATTAGATTATTTATGAGGACGGCCCAATAAAAACTTATTTACATTGACTTGAAGATGACAAAATTGTAGCCAGTTAGGCAGTTCTAGGAATCCATGTTACGGTTTAGGCACCAATAGAGAATAGGAGAATTTATTGATAGTGATCTTTGCTAGACGAGTGTTTTTTTGTAAAATATTCATGAAACAAGGACCATAGAATGGAGCTCAGTTGAACACGTGTCATATGTTAAAAACAATCAAACAAACAAAAAAAAGCAAAAAGACTTTTTGTAGAAATGGGGAAAAAAACAGGAAATAATGGCACACCATCAACAAAAGCTTAAGGAACAACAAGTCAAACTACGGAAACAATGGTCCGAGTAATTAATAGAACATCAAAAACGATCGTCCGAGTAATTAATAGAACATCAAAAACGATCGTCCGAGTAATTAATAGAACATCAAAAACAATGGTCCGAGTAATTAATAGAACATCAAAAACAATCGTCCGAGTAATTAATGGAACATCAAAAACAATCGTCCGAGTAATTAATAGAACATCAAAAACAATGGTCGAAGTAATTAATAGAACATCAAAAACATCGTCCGAGTAATTAATAGAACATCAAAAACAATCGTCCGAGTAATTAATAGATCATCAAAAACAATGGTCCGAGTAATAAATAGAACATCAAAAACAATCGTCCGATGTATTAATAGAACATCAAAACCAATGGTCCAAGTAATTAATAGAACATCAAAAACAATTGTCCGAGTAATTAATAGAACATCAAAAACAATCGTCCGAGTAATTAATAGAACATCAAAAACAATGGTCCAAGTAATTAATAGAACATCAAAAACAATCGTCCGAGTAATTAATAGAACATCAAAAACAATCGCCCGAGTAATTAATAGAACATCAAAAACAATCGTCCGAGTAATTAATAGAACATCAAAAACTATGGTCCGAGTAATTAATAGAACATCAAAAACAATCGTCCGATGTATTAATAGAACATCAAAACCAATGGTCCAAGTAATTAATAGAACATCAAAAACAATCGTCCGAGTAATTAATAGAACATCAAAAACAATCGTCCGAGTAATTAATAGAACATCAAAAACAATCGTCCGAGTAATTAATAGAACATCAAAAACAATCGTCCGAGTAATTAATAGAACATCAAAAACAATCGCCCGAGTAATTAATAGAACATCAAAAACTATGGTCCGAGTAATTAATAGAACATCAAAAACAATCGTCCGATGTATTAAAAGAACATCAAAACCAATGGTCCAAGTAATTAATAGAACATCAAAAACAATCGTCCGAGTAATTAATAGAACATCAAAAACAATCGTCCGAGTAATTAATAGAACACCAAAAACAATCGTCCGAGTAATTAATAGAACATCAAAAACAATGGTCCGAGTAATTAATAGAACATCAAAAACTATGGTCCGAGTAATTAATAGAACATAAAAAACAATGGTCCAAGTAATTAATAGAACATCAAAAACAATCGTCCGAATAATTAATAGAACATCAAAAACAATGGTCCGAGTAATTAATAGAACATCAAAAACAATGGTCCGAGTAATTAATAGAACATCAAAAACAATCGTCCGAGTAATTAATAGAACATCAAAAACAATCGTCCGAGTAATTAATAGAACATCAAAAACAATCGTCCGAGTATTAATAGAACATCAAAAACAATCGCCCGAGTAATTAATAGAACATCAAAAACAATCGTCCGAGTAATTAATAGAACATCAAAAACTATGGTCCGAGTAATTAATAGAACATCAAAAACAATCGTCCGATGTATTAATAGAACATCAAAACCAATGGTCCAAGTAATTAATAGAACATCAAAAACAATCGTCCGAGTAATTAATAGAACATCAAAAACAATCGTCCGAGTAATTAATAGAACATCAAAAACAATCGTCCGAGTAATTAATAGAACATCAAAAACAATCGTCCGAGTAATTAATAGAACATCAAAAACAATCGCCCGAGTAATTAATAGAACATCAAAAACTATGGTCCGAGTAATTAATAGAACATCAAAAACAATCGTCCGATGTATTAATAGAACATCAAAACCAATGGTCCAAGTAATTAATAGAACATCAAAAACAATCGTCCGAGTAATTAATAGAACATCAAAAACAATCGTCCGAATAATTAATAGAACATCAAAAACAATCGTCCGAGTAATTAATAGAACATCAAAAACAATGGTCCGAGTAATTAATAGAACATCAAAAACAATCGTCCGAGTAATTAATAGAACATCAAAAACAATGGTCCGAGTAATTAATAGAACATCAAAAACAATGGTCCAAGTAATTAATTGAACATCAAAAACTATGGTCCGAGTAATTAATAGAACATCAAAAACAATTGTCCGAGTAATTAATAGAACATCAAAAACAATCGTCCGAATAATTAACAGAACATCAAAAACAATGGTCCGAGTAATTAATAGAACATCAAAAACAATCGTCCGAGTAATTAATAGAACATCAAAAACAATGGTCCGAGTAATTAATAGAACATCAAAAACAATGGTCCGAGTAATTAATAGAACATCAAAAACAATCGTCCGAGTAATTAATAGAATATTAAAAACAATCGTCCGAGTAATTAATAGAACATCAAAAACAATGGTCCGAGTAATATATATAACATCTAAAACAATGGTCCGAGTAATTAATAGAACATCAAAAACAATGGTCCGAGTAATTAATAGAACATCAAAAACAATCGTCCGAGTAATTAATAGAACATCAAAAACAATCGTCCGAGTAATTAATAGAACATCAAAAACAATGGTCCGAGTAATTAATAGAACATCAAAAACAATCGTCCGAGTAATTAATAGAACATCAAAAACAATCGTCCGAGTAATTAATAGAACATCAAAAACAATGGTCCGAGTAATTAATATAACATCTAAAACAATGGTCCGAGTAATTAATAGAACATCAAAAACAATGGTCCGAGTAATTAATAGAACATCAAAAACAATCGTCCGAGTAATTAATAGAACATCAAAAACAATCGTCCGAGTAATTAATATAACATCTAAAACAATGGTCCGAGTAATTAATAGAACATCAAAAACAATCGTCCGAGTAATTAATAGAACATCAAAAACAATCGTCCGAGTAATTAATAGAACATCAAAAACAATCGTCCGAGTAATTAATATAACATCTAAAACAATGGTCCGAGTAATTAATAGAACATCAAAAACAATGGTCCGAGTAATTAATAGAACATCAAAAACAATGGTCCGAGTAATTAATAGAACATCAAAAACAATCGTCTGAGTGCCAAGAACGAACAGAGGAACTACTGACACAAATGTTGAAGAGTAACGCGCATGTGGAAAACGATTCAGCTTTTTCCCAAAAATACGATATCGTCCACAATAGATAATTTCAAGTATGAAGAAGATGAAAAATCATTCGCAGCTTATGTCAGAAGATATGAAGAGTTTTTCAATATTAATTTTGGTAACTAGTCTGACCAGAAGAAGACCCAACTGCTACTATGTAAGATTGAAACGACTGAATACGACAAATTCTTGGACTTCATCTTACCATCTGAACTGTGGAGTTATTGTTCAACGAAATGGTAAATCTGCTAACAGAACTGTTCTTCCCGAGAACGTCTCTTTTCCATAAGAGATTGAAATGTTTAAACGTGACGAAAGACGAAAGTGACGATTTGGCCAAATATGCAGCGGTAGTCAACAAACATTGCGACGACTTCAAGTCGTCAGAATTAACAGCAGACAATTTTAAATGCATTGTTTTTGCACAAGGCTTAACCTCAGGGAGAGATGCGGAAATCAGGCGCAGGGTTCTAATGAAGTTAGAAAACGAACTGAACTTGAACTGCAAAAATTGATTGAAGATTGTCATAAAGTGGAAATAATAAAAATAGATGTGAGAAATATCGAAGCGGGCATCGCAAATTAAAAAAATAACCAAGAAAAAAAAACGCTGACTTACAATACAAACGGTACACACAGAATTACACAAAAAAATCTGAAAAACCAAAAACAGCGACCCCTTGTTTCAGATGTGGTGGTAAACACTGGGTCAAAGATTGCCATACTTAAAAAGAAAATATCATATGTAATAAAATGGGACATAAAAGTTCTCACTGCAGGAAAAATCAGAACAAAAGCTGAGTTTGCCAAACCATACCCGAGACGCCTTAGAAGAAAACCTACATAAATATGTAATGGTCAAAATGCATGGATATTAAATTTCAGTTTTGCAAAAAGATAGAAGTCTGCCAAGTAACAACTAAGTAACTATTAACTAGTTTTAAGGAACAATTCCCAGATGTTTTAAACCCTGGCCTTGGGAGATGTACAAAAATAGCTATGGAGTTTAAGCTGAAACTGGGCGTACAACTAGTTTTTAAAAAAACGCAACGTTCTTTTTGCATCCCTGAACAAGATAAATCAAGAACTGGACAGATTGGAAAACACCGGTATACTGTTTAAAATGGAATACAGTGAGTGGGCTACTCTGGCAGTCTACGTTAAAAAAGGTCTGGGGAAATCCGCGTTTATACCGTCTTCTCAGCTGGACTCAACGAGTCATTAGAAGACTTCAACTATCCATTATCCAGCCCAGAGGAAGTATTCACAAAATTAAATGGCGGCAAGTTTTTTTCTAAGACCTGAGCAACACTTATTTACAAATCCTGTAAATGACAAAAGCGCTAACCCCCTCTGTATTAATACCCACCGGGTTTGTACAGAAACGAAGGGCTTGCGTTCTAAGTCAAGTTAGCACCTGTTACTATATTCCAGCAGGTCATGAATATTATGCTGGGCGACCTTGACACTGTTATTGCATATTTAGATGACATCATTATAGCGAGAACACACAAACCATATCAAACAAGTATTCAGTCGAATACAAAATTATGAGTTTAAGGTCAAAGAAGACTAATGTGAATTCTCTTTACAAAAACTCAAGTACCTAGGATATATCATTGATAAAGATGTAATCTGCATCCAGGAGACAAGCGCCCGCGTGTTTGTGCATTGTGTGAGTGCGTAAGAGAGACGGACGAAAAGGAAAGACTTACCTCGGGGCCGGCTCGGCGTCGCCGACCGAAAATAGAGAAAGAAAGATCAAGATGGCGGCCGCCATCTTTTGTAAAGGATGATATCTCGCAAAGTCACATGAATTCTCGCAATATGCAAATTTAGCCGGCCTGCAACGACCATAAAAGCAGGTGATTGAAAGATGTTGGGAGAGCGATGATTGACTTGGTCGGGAATCGTGTTGCTGTTGCTTCTCATGCCGTGTGGGTGTGAGCATATCTTACCGTTGTTGGGTCCGTTCTGAGTAACCGTTCGCGTCCGTCTAGGTACCTTGCTAGTTGGATTCCGTGCAGAACCGGTGTTTACTGGTTATTGAATTGCTTTACGTTGCTGCAACATTACACGTCTACAGAGGGCGCAGTACTTTTAAAGGATTTTCCCTATACATCTACAGAGGGCGCAGTAATTTTAAAGGACTTTCCTTACACATTTTCTACAAGGTATTTCGGCTATTCGCCCTCTAGGACTATGACCGAGTCAAAATTTGACTTAAAGCTCATACCCGAGTTTGACGGGTCCACATCCATTGTCGACTGGGTTGAAAGGGTCGAGCTGATGTGCGACCTTTGTGAGATAAAAAGGGTACACACTGTGATTCCCCTGAGATTGGCTGGGGGAGCCTTGAGTGTGCATCAGCAACTCAGTGCTGCCGAAAAGGGAGATGTCACCGCAATTAAAGTTGCGCTGTACAAGGCATTCGCCATGGATCCTTGTACGGCCTATGAAAAATTTTCTTCCCAAAAACTTCTACCGGAGGAAAGCGTGGACGTTTTCTTCGTGGAGTTAAAGAAACTCGCAATCCTATTCGGTGGAGGGGTGTCGGAGCAGACGCTCGCGTACGCGTTTGTGGCGGGCCTTCCCACTCGGGTGAAGCAGCTATTGAGAGCCTCAACCAGCGTTTCAACAACGCCCATGGAACACTTGATGGAACGTGCTCGAGCCATCATCAAAGATGAGGAGGACCTGGGGGAACCAGTTGTGATGGCGACACAGACAGGCCAGATTGGCGCTCGGGAGATTCCGAATCAGAACCCTGCAGGCAATGGGAAATGTTTTCGCTGCGGCCGACGCGGACATTTTGCAAGGAATTGCACCAACAGGGGGTGTATGCACTGTTTTAATTGTGGCGGTTTGGGGCATCTAGCCCAAAACTGTGCGGGAAACGTATCAGGGGAGAGGACGTCAGCGCCACCCTGCTCCCCGAGCAAAATTTGAACAAGGCACAACCAGTGATGACCGTCTACATAAACAGGATACCCTGCTCAGCACTTCTCGACTCAGGCTGTTCGCATACTATAGTGAGCGCCAGGCTGTGTCCAAGTTGGACTAAGAGAAAGATCAAAGTCACCACGATAGGAGGCGAGACCCAGACATGCTGTGGAGCTGGAACTGTCGAGGTCTACACGGACACCGGTGCAGCCACTAAGATCAATGTGCTCATGACCCAAGGAAATCTCCTGGGGTTTGACCTGTTGCTTGGATACGGTGCCATCAAGGTGCTGGGGGGAGTCGCAATTCATCGGGATGGAAAAGTGCGATTCTTGGAGGCCCCAGTGTGTGCAGCGCTCCACATCGATCGGCCGGATTTTACAGTGGACTACGTCTCTTTCAAGAGGGCCTGGATTGCATCTTGGAAGTGGACCGAGGGAAGGGCACCGACTAAACTCAAGAATGGGGTTGCAGAGTACCCTATACCCAGTGAGGCCTGAGCAGAATACGAAAGGGAACTAAAGGCGTGGATCCAAGATGGCTGGTTAATCCCCTACCCTGAGGACAAGCTTGGGCCTCCCAAGAGTCTAATACCCTTGATGGCAGTAGTCCAGCATAACAAGTCAAAAGTACGGCCGGTGCTGGACTATAGGGAGCTTAACAAGCATATTGAAGCCTACACTGCCGATGCTGACGTATGCGCCAGCAAGTTGAGGGAATGGCGTCAGAAAGGCACTAATGTCAAGATATTAGATTTGCGAAAAGCCTATTTACAGGTGCGAGTTAATGAGACGTTGTGGCCGTTCCAGACAGTTTGGTTCCAGGGGCAGAGGTACTGCCTTACACGCCTCGGCTTTGGCCTAAATGTGGCACCACAGATTATGAAGACTATTGTCAACACGGTATTGTCCCAAGAAAAGCCCATGAGGGACTCAACGTCAGCTTACATTAATGACGTATACGTCAATGAAGATGTACAGTCTGCATCATGTGTCAAAGAAAAGTTGGCTCAGTTTAGTCTGGAATGCAAGAATCCCGAACGTTTGAGGGAAGGAGCACGTGTATTGGGATTGGATGTTTATGAGGAAGATGGCACCCTACAATGGAGGCGTGGCAGCGAAATTCCAAGTATCCCCAACATCGTTACAAGGCGAACCGTTTTTTCTTGGTGTGGAAAACTTGTTGGTCACCTACCGGTCTGTGGCTGGCTCCACACAGCTGTTGGTGTAATTAAACACAGAGCAAATTTAACAACCACGGGTTGGGATGATATATCCGATGATGTCCTACTAACTCTGATGATTAAAGAGACACTGGAGAGAGTGAACAAGAAGGACCCGGCCTGTGGGCGGTGGTGTGTTAACGGAGACAGTTCTTTGGCATTGGAAGTATCGTTGGAGCAAGGAGGAAACGTGTATGAAGATGCATGTTGGCTGTGGCCTGTAACAGATTCTCAGCATATCAACCTGGCAGAGCTGGACGCCGTTGTAAAGAGGATAAATCTGGCCCTGCAGTCGCAGTCTAAGAAGTTGACCTTGTACACAGATTCTCTCTGTGTCTACCACTGGGTGTCTGACACACATTCAGGATGGACACGAATCCATACCAAGGCAGCAAGCGAAATGTTAATACGGAGAAGGCTAGACACGCTAAAAAACCTGGTATCTGAGTATGGGCTATCACTGAGCGTCACTCTGGTGCCATCACATTGTAATCGTGCGGACCAACTGACCCGAGTACCTCACAAATGGTATGAAGCCGCGAAGATGGGAATGGAGATTACTGCTCGATCTTGTGCAGTTGCAATCGACTCATGTCAAATACAAAAAATTCATGCACAGAGCGGACATCCGGGTATCAAGAGGACCCTTTATTTTGTGAGGTGCGTATACCCAGCAGTGACCAAGATGGATGTCAGACAGATCATCAGAAATTGTGAGGCTTGCCAGTCTATTGATCCGGCACCAGAGCAATGGCAGAAGGGTCGATTGGAAGTTGAGGGTGTGTGGCAGCGGCTGGCCATGGATATCACCCATTACAGTGGCAAGCCCTTTCTAACTCTCATTGATTGCGGGCCTATGAGATTTGCGGTGTGGCGGCAGATGACCAGACAGGATTCGGCAAATGTTGTTTGCCACTCAGCATCCATTTTTTCTGAGTGAGGTGCGCCGGAAGAGCTCCTGACTGACAATGATGCAGCGTTTTGTAGCCAGCAAGTCCGGCAGTTGTTAGATGAGTGGGTCGTCCGACTACGGTTTCGATGTGCGCATGTGCCGTCAGGAAATGGCATTGCTGAAAGAAACCATCGCAGCAGGAAGCGATGTACTATTACGGAAGTCACATATTGGTACAACATTACGCCAAAGGACGGGATGTCTCTTTCAACCGCACCTTCGAATGCTATTTACACATACCGAGTCAGAGTGAAGGGAAGCAACACTACGCAGCCAGCCGACAAGGGAACATGTAACAGATATGAAGTGGGAGATCCAGTGTGGGTGCGGCCCCCAGGAAATCGGTGCACCGACAAGTTTAAGCGAGGACAAAAATCCGGAGTGATAAGCCAGCAGTCTGTGTTGGTCGATGGATCCCCACGACATATGCGAGATCTTCGCCCAGCTACCGAGGCGCGTCACACAACTACAGAAGAAAGCAGTGAAGCGTCCAGTGATGAGCTGCCGATACACGGATTCAGTGAGCCCCCTCCAGACTGATAGTGATACTTCGTCTGATGAGGCGGAACCAGATCCAGGGCCCGAATCTGAACCAGTGAATGTACCTCTTCGCAGAAGCACACGCACTAAAAGGCCCCCCCCAGTGCTCCCTATGTGATCATCAGATCAGGGGGGAGTGTAATGTGCATCCAGGAGACAAGCGCCCACGTGTTTGTGTGTTGTGTGGGTGCGTAAGAGAGACGGACGAAAAGGAAAGACTTACCTCGGGGCCGGCTTGGCGTTGCTGACCGAAAATAGAGAAAGAAAGATCAAGATGGCGGCCGCCGTCTTTGTAAAGGATGATATCTCACAAAGTCACATGAATTCTTGCAATATGCAAATTTAGCCGGCCTGCAACGGCCATAAAAGCGGGTGATTGAAAGACGTAGGGAGAGCGATGATTGACTTGGTCAGGAATTGTGTTACTGTTGCTTCTCGTGCCGTGTGGGTGTGAGCATATCTTACTGTTGTTGGGACCGTTCTGAGTAACCGATTGGTGGGTCCGTTCTGAGTAACCGTTCGCGTCCGTTTAGGTACCTTGCTAGTTGGATTCCGTGCAGAACCGGTGTTTACTGGTTATTGAATTGCTTTACGTTGCTGCAACATTACACATCTACAGAGGGCGCAGTACTTTTAAAGGATTTTCCCTATACATCTACAGAGGGTGCAGTAATTTTAAAGGACTTTCCTTACACATTTTCTACAAAAGATGGCAGATGCCCAGATCCAAACAGCTTATTGGGCTTGGCAAATTATTACCAAGGGTTTATCCCTTACATGTACAAACTGCACGCACCACTTAACCAATTACTAAAAGAGGATAAATCTTGGGAGTGGACATTGGATTGCCAGACATCATTTAAAAAAATAAAATAAAAATTCTTACCTTAAAACTGTTCCTAACTTATTTTAACCCAGATTTGAATATAATAATAGCTAGCGACACTTGTGCATGCATGTTACATAGGATGCAGATGGCTCCAAACAGCCAATCGCTTTCGCACCCCGGACCTTACTTAATTATTCTCAGATCAAAAAAGAAGGACTAAGCATCATTTTCGCATTTTTGAAATTCCACCTTTTTCTGTACGCAAGACATTTTTTTTCTGCAAACTGCCTTTGATATCCATTTTTGGATCAAAAAAGGGACTTTCCACATTTATGGCGAACCGGTTATTAAGATGGAGAACGATTCTTCTAAATTACGATTTTACACTAGAATTTCTCTCCTTGAAACAACTTGCAAAAGTGAATGGTCTTTCGAGACTAATTCCTGCCAAAATGGAACTTCTCAAAAACTCAGTAATCATGGCGCTATGTATTAATAGTGAATTGAAATAATATTATCCACAAACTGCTAGTAACACTCCAAGAAATTAAGGCAGAGGCCATGAATAACAATTTCGTCTAAATCACTAAGCAGAAGTTAATACTGGGGAATACCGTTTCAGACATTTTTTTTTTTCTGTTTGTGACAAAGTGCTGCTGTACAGTGATAGGGTTGTTATCCCTAAAACCTTGCTAAAAAGGATACTCAAGGATTTTCACATGGGTCATCGAGGAACAAACTGGATGAAAAGCCTCATGAGAAGTTTTGTCTACTGGCCATCTATGGACATTACCAATGTGGTGAAAACATGCAAAGGCATCCCCTATAATGCATAAACCCTATAATGCATAAACCCTATAATGCATAATCCCTATAATGCATAAACCCTATAATGCATAATCCCTATAATGCATAATCCCTATAATGCATAAACCCTATAATGCATAATCCCTATAATGCATAATCCCTATAATGCATAAACCCTATAATGCATAATCCCTATAATGCATAATCCCTATAATGCATAAACCCTATAATGCATAAACCCTATAATGCATAAACCCTATAATGCATAAACCCTATAATGCATAATCCCTATAATGCATAAACCCTATAATGCATAAACCCTATAATGCATAATCCCTATAATGCATAAACCCTATAATGCATAATCCCTATAATGCATAAACCCTATAATGCATAATCCCTATAATGCATAAACCCTATAATGCATAAACCCTATAATGCATAATCCCTATAATGCATAAACCCTATAATGCATAATCCCTATAATGCATAAACCCTATAATGCATAAACCCTATAATGCATAATCCCTATAATGCATAATCCCTATAATGCATAAACCCTATAATGCATAAACCCTATAATGCATAATCCCTATAATGCATAATCCCTATAATGCATAAACCCTATAATGCATAATCCCTATAATGCATAAACCCTATAATGCATAAACCCTATAATGCATAAACCCTAAAATGCATAATCCCTATAATGCATAAACCCTATAATGCATAAACCCTATAATGCATAAACCCTATAATGCATAAACCCTATAACACATAATCCCTATAATGCATAATCCCTATAATGCATAAACCCTATAATGCATAATCCCTATAATGCATAATCCCTATAATGCATAAACCCTATAACACATAATCCCTATAATGCATAATCCCTATAATGCATAATCCCTATAATGCATAAACCCTATAACACATAATCCCTATAATGCATAATCCCTATAACACATAATCCCTATAATGCATAAACCCTATAATGCATAATCCCTATAACGCATAATCCCTATAATGCATAAACCCTATAATGCATAATCCCTATAATGCATGAACCCTATAATGCATAAACCCTATAATGCATAATCCCTATAATGCATAAACCCTATAATGCATAATCCCTATAACACATAATCCCTATAATGCATAATCCCTATAACACATAATCCCTATAATGCATAATCCCTATAATGCATAATCCCTATAATGCATAAACCCTATAATGCATAATCCCTATAACGCATAATCCCTATAATGCATAAACCCTATAATGCATAATCCCTATAACGCATAATCCCTATACTGCATAAACCCCTGTAACGCATAAACCCCTATAACGCATAAACCCCTATAGCACATAAACCCCTATAACACATAAATTCCTGTAACGCATAAACCCTGGCCTAATGCTAAGATCGACATTGATTACATAGGACCAGATAGTAGTAGACAGCTTCTCAAAATGGCCAGAGGTCCTGAGATGCAGAAAACCGACCACAGCAACGACTACGAATATTTTATTAGAATTGTTTGCTTGTTTTGTTTTGACTGTCTGGGCAGCAACAATGCTACCCAGTTCACCTTGGCAAAATTCAGGAAATTCTGCGAAACATACCAAGTCAAGCATATCACGACCTCTTAGTACCATCTCAAGAGCAATAAACAGGCCGAATGCTTCGTCAGTACACTAAAAAGGGCATTAAAGAAGGCGTATAGCACATCAATGGAAAAGGTTCTTCAACAATTTCTTCAAGTTTATAGAATCCTGAAAAATCCTAACATACCAGATGCCAGATCCCCAACTGAAATCATGTTTGGGAGAAAAATCAAATTGGTTTTTGATAAACTGCTGCCCAAACACACAGTGCAACACAGAACCTTTACCATGCCAACAAAACGATTTAACCTCGGCGATAAATTCTATTTTAAGCATTTTAAGAACAACGTTTCCTTTTGGGAACAGGGCACGATCTTACAAAGAATCTGCAATATCACATACATCATTCAGGGCTCAAAATTCGAACATAAAAGACACCTGAAGCTAATAAAAAAAACGTGCCCCCGAGGATCAAACAGAACCATCACAGGAAGGCAGAGAGACAATCGAGACAGTATATGACGTTTTTGACGCTGTAATAATTTCTTTTCTCTGTAATGATTTTAAAATAAATAAATGACAAAATAGCTTATACATCAAAGAATTAAAAATTTATTAAAAATAAAGAAAAAAAGGATTGACAAAGCACACTTGTCCATGTGTCATTTGTAAAAAGAAAAAAGGTAACATAATACTCACAGTTGAAACTTTACAATAATTTGTCTTGTGTGTGTTTCGTTTTTTTTTAAATTTGTTCAAAATTGTTATTTGCAAACAATAAATATTTTTTTTAAAGAAATTCTTTTTTGTTGGAAACTTTGCACGACTGGGGACAAAATTTCAATAAAATAGTTCATTCTTTTTTTTTAATGGAAATCTTGCTCGACTGAGGACAAATTCAAGAAAACAGTTCTTAATTGCAAGTTCTGCTTTGAATCGTGGTCAAATTTGGGTTCCATGCATTTCTTCTTGTTTCTTCTTGTTTCTTCTTTTTTCTCAAGTAATCTATAATATAAATCTCTCTTGTCTGCTTAAATGTATGTATGTATGTATGTATGCATGCATGTATGTATGTATGCCTAAAACTTTTGACAGGGGCGACGGTTTTCATGAGATCAGTATCATATCGAAGCTCGACCCTTCGGACGACAAATATTGAAGAATTGAGTAAAAACATTAATTCCCCTCTTTTCGATTGACAAGCCTTAATTTAAACCTTCATCACTTCCGGTTTGGCGATAGATGCAACGGCAAAGATGTCACTTCTTTTTCACATTCTTTTCCTCCTTTGCGGTACAGGCTCGAGCCTGCCTTCCTACTACCACATTTTTTTTTTCTGCTCAACACACACCTCCAAATATCCGGGCAGCACCAGGCACCCAGGCTGGTCTGTAATATAAATCTCACCTGTCTGTTTAAATATGTGCATGTCTAAAACTTTTGACAGAGGCGACGGATTTTCACAAGATCAGTATCATTTCGAAGCTCGATGTCTCGGATGACAAATATCAAAAAATTAGCCAAAAACATTAATTCCTTCACCGTTAACTGGGCTAATTTCTACAAGGAGGGACAAACTTTTTTGCAAGCCACTTTTGCAAGTTATCATATCAGTTGGATTGACTTTGCCTAATATTAATATTCTGAACTTCTGGCTGCGTCGGTAAGACGTCAGATTGTCTTTCACTTCCTTTTTCGCTTTTGCATCATGGGTTCGGACCTGCCTGCCTACTACCACCTATTTTTGTTCAACAAAAACCTCCAATCACTAGGGCGACGCCAGGCATTCAGGCTAGTCAATAATAGAATATTACTTGATATTCTGAAAACGAAAATATTTCTATCCTAACTCAGTATTATTATATAAATATTTAAAAAAAATAATTTCTCCTTTTCTTTAGTAAAGAAATAATAATTTTTTTTTTTGTTTTTACAAAAGAGTCACCACTTATTAAAGCCTGAAGGTCACTCGAGGATAAGGATTACTGAGTGTACAGTAGTCAATGAGAAAATATCGTAGTAATCATTAGTAGTGGAAATTTGGTAAATCAGATTACTTAAGGGGATGGCTCATCAAGAACTTGTTCACGTTGGACTTGAAGACAACCATGTTGTAGTCGGATGGAAAGCAGACAAACAGAACAGAATTCCACAGTCATGTAGTTTTAAGAAAGAAGCTTTGTTCATGGAATCTATGTTTAGATTTAGGCCCAGATAAAGAGTGGGGAAAATTATTGATAGTGGTTTCAAGAAAACGAGTGTTTTTTTATAAAAGTCAGGCCAGATTGGAGCTCAGACGAGCATGTGCCCTGAAAATAACGATAAAGCAGAGACAGGCTCACAATGTTTCTTCTGTGGGAAAGAGGCTGCAGGAAGAAAAGGGCATCCCCCACTAGACTACGAAGTTTATGTCAAAGCAGGATAAGTACTTTCTAGCAGCTCCTGCCCAGATGTGGCAACAGTACGCCATCATTCGACGTACTTGACTTTTATACAGGTAGAGAATTGCATCAGCAGTGAAGCGGTAAAACGGTCCCAACATTTTCCCAGCAGCCTTGGCAACGGATTTGATATAAGTGTTCCATCTTGGATCAGGAGTAAAGGTCAGATTCAGAAGCTTGTCAAAACATGAGGCCTCCCCAAATCGAGAGCGATTCATTTCAATTGATGCCAGGTAGGGATCAGAGCACTAATGATGTAAAGATAGAAGCTTGATTTTAGATGCATTAAAAGTAACCAGCCACCCCTTTCCCCATTGCGCCACATGATCAAGATCAGAGGAGAAAAAATCAGAGAGGGTCGTTTACAGCCTTTGAAGTGTTGCCATAGATGGTAATCTCATCAGCATAAATGTCTACAAATGATCTTAGGATGTGATTTGGGAGATCATTGATGTAGATCAGTAAGAGAGTTGGCCCAGGATGGACCACTGAGGGACTTTAGCGTTAATACTATGAGCTTCTAATTTCTGCCCATCAACCACTACTCTTATGAACCTATCAAAGAGAAATGATTTATTAATTGAGAAGACATGTCCAGTTATACCATAGCTGGAGAAGGCCTTTGATATGTCAAGGGCAATTGCACTAGAAAGGAAGCCTCCGTCAAGAAATTAGCTAATCCTATGAGAAATAACTGTTAGCATATCTGCTGTAGATCTAGCAGAACGGAAAGCATATTGCGTGTCACTGAGAACGCTATTTTTGCTGAGGTGGTTGACTACTTCTCTATTTAACACAGATTCCAGTAACTTACTCATGACACACAGGAGACTGATTGGTCTGTATTGAGAGGGAGCTGACCGATCACCGGAATTTCAAATACAGGACATACTGATGAGGTTTTCCAGGGTGTTGTGAAGCAATTGTCCTTAAGACAACGCTTAAACAGCTTTGTAATATGGGTGCTAGTTGTTGTTGAAGCTTTTTCAGTACTATAATTGCAATGCTATTAGGGTTAGTTGCTTTACTGAAATCAAGGTTTTTGATTAGCTTGGCAACATCACGCACAGATATTTGTATGTCACATAGCATGCTGTAAGGGGTTTGATGATCCTGACTGCATAGAGGAGAATTAACAGCAAAGTTTTTAACAAAGAGTTTGGCTTTGTGCAATTGTGAAAAAGTCATTTCTGTGCACAATGGCAGCAGCACATTCTGGAGAGAACCGTGGCTGGCTGTAAGGTTTTTGCTGGAATTTTGGAGAGTGTGAAGCGGTCTATACCTACAATTAACCATTCCATTAAGTCTAATACTATAGGGGACAAATTCTTTTTAAACATGGAATGCAGAAGTAGATCTGATATAAATGTACAAAAACTACCCAAGTCAGCCAGAGAGTATCGATATACTGTACGATGGATAGATATGTTGGGGGACTTATAACATTTTGTTTTTATCTTGACTAAGTGGTCGAAAGATTCCAGACAAAAGCGGAAGATGAATATAGCTCAGGACAAGTTGTGAGAAAAGGTCTACGAGACTGGCATACTGACTATGGGGTGAGTTCATGAACAATCTAAGTTAGGTCATAAGCACTAGCATAGCTAAGGGGGAAGCGGTCCGCCCCGGCTGACAGCCATAGAGGGGTGACAAAATTGCCCCCCCCCATTTTTTTTTTTTTTGCAAAAATAGTCGGAAATAGAATTTATTTGTTATATATTATGTAATTTTAAAGTTTTTTTTTTATTTGTTTGTTTTTTACACGGTGGTCACCACTTATCAAGGCCCAGAAGCCACTCAAGGATAAGGGTTATTGCAAGAACAGTACGTTAGTGTGGAGATTTCATGAAGTGTTTACTTAAGGGGGCAGTTCATTACGAATTTGTTAACGTTGGACTTGAAGACATCCAAGTTGTAGTCAGGTGGGAAGCAGGCAGACGGAACAGAGTTCCATAGGCGTTCAGTTCTAAGAAAGAAGCTTTGTTCATGGAATCCACGTTTTGATTTAGGCACAGATAAAGAGTGGGGGAAATTTTTCACAGTGGATTCAGCTAGACGGGTGTTTTTCGTGAAAGATTGGCGAGGAGGGACCAGAGATTGGAGTTCAGATGAGCACCTGCCATGGAAATAACGATAAAACAAGGATAGACTCGCAACGTCTCTTCTGTGGGAGAGAGGTTGCAGGGTAGAGAAAAGGGCATCCCCCACTAAGCCACGAAGTCTATTTTGTACTCTGTCAAGGCAGGATAGGTTGTTTTTAGTTACCCCTGCCCTGCCCAAATATGGCAGCAGTATTCCATCCTTGGACGTAATTGGATAGAGAATTGCATCAGTAGTGAGATATCTTCTGGAGCGGTAGAAGGATCCCACCATCTTTCCAGCGACCTTGGCAACAGACTTGATGTACGTGTTCCATTTCAGATCAGGAGTAAAGGTCAAACCCAGAAGCTTGCCAAAACATGGGGCCTCTCCCAGACGAGAGCCATCCATCACAATTGATGCCAGATGGGGGTCAGAGCGTTGATGATGTAAGGATAGGAGTTTGGTTTTAGATGCATTAAAGGTAACCAGCCTCATCTTCCCCACTGAACCACGCGCTCGAGATCAGAGGAGAGAGAATCAGAGAGAACTTTGTCATTTACAGCGTTTGATGTGTTGCCGTAGATGGTCGTGTCATCAGCATAGATGTCAATGAATGATTTAAGTATGTGTTTAGGGAGGGCATTGATGTAGATCAAGAAGAGAGTTGGGCCCAGGATTGACCCCTGAGGGACTCCAGCATTTATATTGCAGGCCTCCGATTTTTATCCATCTACCACTACTCTTATGAGCCTATCGGAGAGAAATGATTTAATGATTGAGAAAACATTTCCAGTTATACCGTAGCCGGAAATCTTGTGAAGTAGGCCCTTATGCCATACCTTGTCGAAGGCCTTTGATATGTCAAGAGCAATTGCCCTAGAAAGGAAGCCTTCGTCAAGAGATTCATTAATCCTGTGAGATATAACCGTTAGCACATCTGCGGTAGATCTTGCAGAGCGGAAACCATATTGTGTGTCACTAAGAAAATTGTTTCTGCTGAGGTGGTTTACTATTTCTCTATTTAATATGGATTCCAGCAACTTACTCATAACACACAGGAGGCTTATTGGTCTGTACTGAGAGGGAGCTGACTTATCACCTGAATTCTTAAATACAGGGCATACTGATGAGGTTTTCCAGAGAGTCGGAAAGCACTTCTCCTTAAGGCAACGCTTAAATAGTTTCGTAAGTATGGGAGCAAGTTCTGGTTGAAGCTTTTTTAACACTATAATTGGGATGCCGTCAGGGCCAGTTGCTTTACTGGAATCAAGGTTCTTGATTAGCTTGGCGACCTCATGCACAGATATTTGTATGTTACCTAGCGTGTTCTGTGTTATAGGAGGAAATATGGGGAGTTGATGGCCTTCGTTGGATAGGGTAGAATTAGCTGCAAAGTTCTTGGCAAATAGTTTGGCCTTGTCTGACGCTGACGAGATGACCTCTGGTCCATTGATAATGGTTGGGATAGAACGCACACTTCTGTTCAGGATCCTATTTGTTATTTGCCAAAACTGGTGGGAACCAAGCTGCTGATCAGCTACTTTGGATTTAACAGACTGGGCATATAGCTCTCTTGCATTTTTTATTACTCTTTTACAGTGGTTGCTGGTGTTCCTAAAAGCAGCTTTAGTCTCAGTGCATCTATTACGTTGGTAGTTATGGAAAAAGTGATTTCTGTGCGCGATAGCAGCAGCACATTCTGGGGAGAACCATGGCTGGCTGTTAGGTTTTTGTTGGAATTTTTTAGATGGTATGAATTGGTCTATGCCTACAATTAACCATTCGGTCAGATCTAATACTATAGAGGACACATCCTTTTTAAACATGGAATGCAGAGGTAAATCAGATATGAATGTATGGAAGCTGTCCCAGTCAGACATAGAGTATCGGTATACAGTACGGTGGAGGGGTACGTCTGGGGACTTATTATATTTCATTTTTATCTTAACTGATATGACGGAGTGGTCGGAGGATCCTAGAGGAGAATGAACGGAACATGAACATAGCTCAGGGGAAGTGGATAGAAAAAGGTCTAGGAGGCTTGCATATTGACCAGTAGTATCGGGCACACGGGTGGGTTTGCGAACAATCTGAGTGAGGTCATAAGCAATGGCAAAATCATGACAAAACCTCCCCTCGTCGTCTGTCTTATTTGAATGGGTCAGCCATTCACTGTTGTTAAGTTTTGAGACATTTGTGTTGAACAAAGATGGCGGTTTAGTTCAGATCAGTAATCAAGATGGCGACCAAGAATCAAATGCAGTCCGTCACGTAGTTAACCTCTTAAGTTCTGAGATATTATGTTGAACAAAGATGGCGGCGTAGTTCGGATCAGTAACCAAGATGGCAGCGTAGTTCAGATCAGTAACCAAGATGGCGGCGAAGAATTAAATGCGGTCCGTCCATGACAAAGCAAATGGCGAACTGATTGAAGCCAAAATTCAATGATTTTTATAATAATTTTGCAACGTTTTGATTGGTTATTTAGCACAGCTGTTGGTTATAAAAATGATTGGCGAATCCATTCATCTCATAACCCCATTACAAGTCAAAAACTTTTTACAATCTGAGTGAGGTCATAAGCAATGGCAAAATCATGATAGAACCTCCCCTCGTCATCTGTCTTATTTGAATGGGTCAGCCATTCCATGTTATGGACGTTGAAGTCACCACAGATGTGGATGTTAGCCGAGGGATGTGCAGACAGGATGTGGTCTATTTTCTCAGATATACTCTTAAAAATAGTAACTCCGCTGTTATGGGGCAAATATAAATGCAGTGGTGTAAGCAAGTGCAACCTGGAAGCACATATAGGGTAAATTAGGATATTCTCTAGAGATATCCCTGCCACACGGGAAGCCATCTTTAATGTAGGCACATATTCCATGCCCATAGTCAGATTTAGCTATTAAGTTAGAGTATCCGTTAATTATGAACTCATCTAGGGAAGTGGTCGGCCCGATTCCAGTTTTGCTTAGAAAGAATATGTCCGGTTTCCTCTCCTGTAATTGGGTTTCAACCTCTGGAAGGTTGGAACGTAGATCCCTGATGTTGGAGAAGGAGACCTGATAGTAGGGGTCTACATTGGAAGATGGGATTCTGGGTTTATTCGAGTTTTTTTTCTGGAGATAATTCATGTTGAAGTTTTGGGATTTGTGGAATAGGTCGGCATATGTGGTTAGAGCAGTACAGAGAGGGAAAGTAAGAGAGAAAAAGACAGGAATTTTTTTTTTTTTTTTTGTAGCACATGAAAAGGTAAAGTCGTAACAGTTACCCACTAGTATGGCATTGAGAGGCCCCACCAGAGACTACTGCATGGTCCAGAATCCATTCACCAAATGGCAATACAGCAGTCCCAGTACTTTGCGCCTGCTTATAGGACAGCCTCCTTAGTGGTTAATCCAAGGTTCGGGTCCCTGACTATCAGGCGGATAACGTCAGCCCAGACAAAACGTTTACCTCCAGCACCCTTATTAGTGACATGGCCACAATAGAGATAGAAAATTTTCGACATCTCAGACTACTGTTCATCAAGTACTACCGACCTTTAAAGAAGCTTTTTCTTCACCCTTTGTCAGAAAAATCACTCATTTGAATGAGGACTGAGGGACAAAAAAGGAGAAGCAAGAGTTACTGGAGCTGCCGATAACACATCTACTGTATTATCTACTCTCCATTAAAAAAA
>NC_136488.1:109341626-109549126 GCF_053919585.1 Euprymna scolopes
ATAGGATAAGGAGTTATAGTATTTCAAATGTATTCTTTGAATCTCTTGATTTGAAATCCAAACATATCACGTCATGTAAATTTTTTAATTTATTGAATGACTAAAATTATATATATATATATATATATATATATATATATATATATATATATATACATACATACATAAATATGTGTGTGTGTGTGTGTGTGTGTGTGTGTGTGTGTGTGTGTGTGTGTGTGTGTGTGTGTGTGTACAAACATAGATCGTACGCAATACGGCGGCCGCGAAAGGATGTAAAAAGGATGTAAAAAAGGAACAGAACACAAATTTTAGCGAAACGAAATTAGGGAGACGACTGTACAGCCTAACATTTTTTTTTACACTACTTATTTCTTAACTAACAAAAATACATTAAAATTGCTTTGTTTTCTATTATGGAGGATTATATTATTTTTTAGTTATTTCATTTGATTGTTTTTGTTTTATTTTTTATTTCATGGCTTTGTGTTGGTAATTAATTATACAGAGAAAGGACGATGAAATTCAATTTTTACGGTATCTTTTGTTTATTAGAATGTTATGTGAAATTACAGTCTAGTTGAATAAAAAAAAATTAGTTATTTCATTTCATTATTAACATATTCATAACAAGTACAGATTAGTTAGCAATTAAAACACGCTTATTATTAGTTGTTGTTATCCGCAGTCTAGTAGTATTTTATTGCTAAGCTGTACAGTCGACTTGATAATTTTATTTCTCTAAGATTTGCATTCCGTTACATTTTTTCCATCCATTCGCAGCCACCATCTTCCATACGACTATATATATATATGGCAATCTTGAGAAGAGTCGTCGGGAAGATAGCGGCCGTGAACGGATGTAAAAAATGGAACGGAACGCAATTTTAGCAAAACAAAATTAATGAGCTGACTGTATAGCCTAGCAACAAAAAACAACAACTCGATTGCTGATAACACAAGCATGTTTTAATGTTTAACTACTCTGTACTTGTTATATGTTAATACTGAAATGAAATAACGAATATATATATATATATATATATATATATATATATATATACATATATATATATATATATATATATATATATATATATATATATATATATATATATATATATATTGTTGCGGGACTGGTGGATATATAAGGAAATGCGTATTCATCTCACGTTCGGGTGTCACCAATTTGTAGTGGTGTTGCAAAATAGGAAAAATGAATTGTTTTCAGGAAGAAACGAGCAACATGTTAAATTGAATTAAACGAACTAGAATTTATTTCATGAAGAAAAAAATGAAAAAAAAGGGTACAGCACGTGTTTTGTTTGGCGTGTGTCTCTCACTGTTAACTGGTGAGAGGGAAAGTCTATTTTTGTAGAGAGAGAAAGTCAATCCAGGCCATGGAGATAAAAAGTGTGTAAGGTGTACGTCTGTTGACTCTTGCCTCCACACATAGTAGCAGGTGACGTGAGGCGCACGGGCGCGCACGCCCCGAAAGGGGCTGGTTGGTCCGTCGAGCTCTCAGATCAGAAGCCGAATTGAAAAGGGGGAAGCAGCTTATGTCTCTTGCTTTTATAGTTGTTTCCGGTTGTCTTTTGCGCATGTGCGGATTTCCTTTAAATGGGGAGGGGAAGTATGTGTGCACGTATGTGTGCGTACATCTGTGTATGTTAGCGTGTGTGTGTGTATGCACGTGAATGTGAGTCTATGTACATGAACGTGAATATATCTACGTGTGTGTACGTGCACGCGTATGTTTGTGTGCAGGTATGTGTATGACAAGAAAAATGGCTTGGGATGTGAACGCGTGTTTTTGTGTGACACTAGAAAGGGCTCGTACAATATTCCCTTTCTCAGGAAAAAAAAATATGCAGTTTATATATATATATATATATATATATATATATATATATATATATATATATATATTTTTTTTTTTTTTTTTTTTTTCAGTAATGTTTTAGACAATTGACTTTTCGTCCTGTTTTTTGCTGTTGATGTGGTTGTTTAAAAAAACGTCAAAAACAGAGTGCGTTTGTAAAAAAAAAAGTATTTACTTACGCGTGGAAAAGGCGTTTACTCTTTTTTAGGGTGACATTTGTTTGTTTGTTTGTTTTGTTTTTTTTCTAGTGTGCTGACATGTGCAACGAGTTGCTTGGACAATGAAGTGAATTGTTCGTTTGGAAGGAAAATTTTTGTTCGTGTGTCTAGTTGATGGTGTCTTCGTAAGTGAGTCTGCTTTGTCTGTACGAGCGCTAGTTGCACATTCGTTCATGTTGAACGGTAGTGTCCAGTTGCCAGCTGTCAACAAAACTTCCAGTTGTGAGTTTATCAGTATACATGGTGCATCTCAACTCGTATTGTTGATTCAACTTCTTCCTACGTGTTAATAGGAATATCCTGGTATTTTTACTTTGTTGTTGCCTCTGCTGTGCGGGAGAGAATGTGTATAGGCCTATATGAATTTGCTCCTCGCGTTTGTTGCAGGATAATGTCAGGAAACCGTGAAAAATGTTTGTCAAGCTCAAATTTTTCTTTATATTCGGTATGAAGTCGACAGCTCCGTGTTTATTTTTCTGCCGAGTCTGACGAGGGGTTTCGTCATTGTAGTTCACTTGTTTTTCTTTGTTGAAATGTTGTTGTTTTTTATCAAATAAAACGCGCGTCTTGCTCAAAACAATTAATTTAAAATAAAGTAGGGTCACCATGCGTGTTCGTTTCATGTCTCGTCGTGGTCGCCAGTTTGTAGAGGACTTGTGGTATAGAAAGAAGTGTGTGTTCGTCTCACGTCGAGTTATCAATTGGTAGTGGACTGGTGGATATATTATATATATCCCCCCAGTCGTATAAAATATGAAAAATTAATTGAACTGAGAAAGGAACGAACAATGCGTGTAAGGTGTACATACTATCTGTTGACTCTTGCCCCCACACATAGTAGCAGGTGATGTGAGGCGCACGGGCGTGTGCGCCCCAAAAGGGGCCGGTTGGTCCGTAAACCTCTCAGGTCGGAAGCTGAATTTAAAAGGGGGAAGCAGCTTATGTCTCTTGCTTTTATAGTTGTTTCCGGTGGTCTTTTGCACATGTGTAAATTTTCTTTAAAGGGGAAGTGACGTTGCCCATGTGTGCATAGGTGTGCACGTATGTGTGCATACATGTGTGTATGTTAGCGTGTGTGTGCATGCATGTGAATGTGAGTGTATGTACGTGAAAGTGAATATATCTACATGTGTGTACGTGCGCGCGTATGTTTTTGTGCGCGTATGTGTATGACAAGAAAAATGGCTTGAGATGTGAGCGCGTGTTTTTGTGTGAGACTAGAAAGGGCTCGTACAATATATATATATATATATATATATATATATATATATATATATATATATATATATAATCAATACGAAAACTATATAAATGTTTATATCTTTTCTGTATTTATGTCTTATTTGTTGACGTATAGGAATACAAAAAGTCGTCCAGAAAAAAAACAAAAACGTTTTTTTGCAAAAGCACAAAATTTTCGCCCGATCCTTCGATCTTCTTCGGTACTGGAGAAGAACTTATATAGCCAATAAAGTTAATATATATATATATATATATATATATATATATATATATATATATATATATATATATATATATATATATATATATATGACCATCCTAATATTCTTGACTTGGAATAAAATGCCCCATTTTAAGTTAATATTGTTGTAACTTTAAAAACGAATGTCAAAATACTATCGAGTTTCCTAGGTGCACAGTAGTGCCAGGTTTTCTGAAAAAACATGCATTTAATTTATTTTCAGAACCGAAACCTGGATAATCATGAAACAACTGAATGGTCCAAGCGGTTATCAGCAACGTCAAGCTAAAAAAGCAAAAAAGGCAGCACTAAACGACATAAAAGGATCTTTGCTGAAGTTCATACAAAACCAGAAATTATCAAAAATTCTGATTTTATTGAAGCTGAAAGTAGAGCGTGTGAAAAACAGTTCGAAAGAGTTCAAGTGAGAGTGGGCAAATCGAGAGACAGCGACACAGAACACACTTATATTGAAGATCATTATGATACAGCAATAGAAACTCGATCAGAAAAAGTGTTTGAAGGCTCAGCCACTAGCACCGTCAGTAATTTGTCAACATTTAACGCTGTGTCATAGTGGCAAATTCCTGTGCCTAATAGTGTAAGAATTAATATCCTCAAAAGGGGGAGCGAGTCATTCCAGAATAAGTAGGGACCTTTCAAGTCGGTTAAAAAAACAGGTTCAAAGGTTAAAGGTTAATTTGGGCAACTTTCTACAATCTGGTTTTATTCCTCATTGCCAAATGGTAACAAGGTACTACGATCGTGGATGGCTTAGTTGCTGAGTGATGGAAAGATGTACTGCTTTTGCTGTTGGTTGTTTGCCAAAGATGGCAAGGCTCCTGGAACATCTACTTTCGTCACTAGTTTGGAAGCCTGGTGGAAGCTGTATCCCAAAATTATTGAGCATGAAGAGTCAAAGGACCATCTGTCGTGCTGGGAGAATTAGAAAATGCTGGCTTCACGACTCACGCTACAAAAAAACTATTGATGCAGCGCATATTTTCCTTATTGAAAAAGAGAAAAGGTAGTTCAGAGACATTCTGCACAGAGTTTTAGACGTGATACTTTTTCTTGCATGACAGAACCTGGCATTTAGAGGACATCACGAGAATACGTCATCATTAAACAAAGGTAACTTCTTCGAACTTGTCAAACCGTTATCTCACTATGATGTAGTGCTAAAGGAGCATCTGTTCAGCCTCCAGCAAAGCGCGGACATTCAGGCAAGATGTCCATACGTGTCGCCTGAAACAGAACGAGTTTATTTCTCTTTTGGCAAACCATGTGATTGGAAAACTCGTTGACATCAAGAATGCATATACTTTTTGATAGCACGGCAGATGTGTCGCATGCAAATCAAATGTCAACAGTAATTAGATATGTACATATCAGTGAAGTTGAAGTGTATGAGTAATTCCTGAGACTTTTTGGCAGTCTTCAGGTACTGTGTACTTTTTTCGCTCTGTCAACCCATCGGTGGGATGTGTTAGTAAAGTACACAGGTCTTACAGTGAAGATTCACAACTCGCTAGAGTGCAAATGCTGATGCAGTGAAGTTGGTGAAACAGAAGTTTAACCAGTGTTGATATATATTCAATTGCTATAGGGTTATCTGCCCCTTTCCAAAACCCTTTTACTGTGGGGATTCTCTCCCCTTTTATTGTAACTCTTCGGTTCTCCATGTTGTAAATAAAATACACACACATTGTGTGCGTCTTAGTATTTCATCAAACAAAATGTGTTCATAGTAATTTTTAAAACCTTTCTGGATGTCGCAGGCTCCAGTGATGAGGTATGTGTCCACACATTTTTATTAAATGACTTCCACTCATTTTCAACATTGGTTATGGGCCCAGTCTATGTGATAACGTCTTGAAAATAATAGTGAAGCAAACACGTGTGGTAATTTTTCGCCATCTTGGATTTTTTTTTTCTTGTCGTCGAAGTTTTGTATTGTTTTTTTTTCTTTTAAGTTAAATAACAATGGAAACAAAACTAAGCAACTTGGTTCCACTAAATGGTTCAAACTATAATACCTGGAAGGTCCAATGCAAAATGGCATTAATTAAGGATGGACTATGGAATATAATTAATGAAACAGAAATTGTTCCGGACAAACGAAATGAGCCAGCATCCCACGTGAAATATTTATCGAGAAGAGACCGGGCTTTAGCGACTATTGTGCTCTCAGTAGAAACCTCACTACTGTATTTAATTGGAGATCCTGACGACCCTCCTGCAGTTGTGTGGAAGAAATTGGCAGACCAATTTCCAAAGAAAACATTGGAAAATAAACTAGCGCTGAGAAGAAAATTATACTCCTTAGATTAAAAGACGGCGACTCTGTCCATGAACACATAAAGACTATGATGGAATTATTTGACGAATTGGCTGTCATTGGCGATTCCATTGACGAGGAGGATAGAGTTGTTCACCTTCCGGCTACTCTCCCAGACGATTATAATATGTTGGTAACAGCACTTGAAGCAAGTCAGGACGTTCCTAAATGGGTGTTAGTGACTGAACGCTTGTTGCATGAAGAAAGCAAAATTAAAGAGAGGGAAATTAACAGTACGGAATTGAAAGCCATGACATCAAAACATCATGTCAACAAACGGGGACCTAAATGTTTTCACTGTGGAAAAAATGGACATATTAAACGTGACTGCCGTTTACTTGAAACAAAGAATGTTAAGTCGAACCCTCCAAGAAAGAAAGTTTTCTTTACTAAGAAAATACAGGACAACTCCAGCGACTCTGGTGAGGGTGAGTGTATTGGACTTTTTACACATCATGCATTATTGTCTAATGGAAAAAGGAGTGACTGGATTGTGGACTCTGGAGCCACATGTCATATGTGTAGTGATATTGAAAAATTTTCTAACTTTCGAAAATTGGATGTAGCTGAGGAAATAACCCTTGGTGATGGATTCTCAGTTGAGGCAATAGGAACAGGAACAATAGAGCTAAAAGTGGGTGTACCGGACGGGAAACACCAGAAATGCAGGTTGTATGAGACCTTATATGTTCCTAAATTGTCCTACAATCTTTTGAGTGTGTCCAGAGCCACTAAATCTGGAAAAACCTGTATCTTCAGTGACTCAAATTGTCAATTTTTAGATAACAAGCAAAAGGTGGTGGCTACAGGTTTCAAAATTGGGAACCTTTATTATTTAAACTGTTCTGATATAAATGAATCAACCCATGCAGCAAACTCCTGTTTAGATGGTAACACAAAGGAGGAGATTTGGCATAGACGCTTTGGCCACCATGGAGAAAAGAACTTGCAAAAACTAGTAAAGGACCAACTAGTTACTGGCCTTGACTATAATATAAACAAGGAAATTAAGTTTTGTGAGCCTTGCTTGGATGGAAAACATCATCGTTCATCGTTTCCAAAATCTGGAGGAAAGCGAGCAACTCAGCTTCTTGAAATTGTGCATAGCGATGTTTGTGGAAGGATAGAGGCAAAATCGCTTGGTGGTGCCGAATATTTTGTCACGTTCATTGATGACAAATCCAGATTTGTGTGGATATATGTGCTCAAAAACAAACGAGATGTCCCCCCAAAATTCAGTGAATGGAAAACTATGGTGGAAAAGTTCACTGGTAAAAATATAAAGGTTTTACGAACCGACAATGGAGGAGAGTATACTTCAAAAGAATTTGAAAACTACCTTAAGAAGGAGGGGATTAAGCACGAGTATACTGTTCCAAAAACGCCAGAAGAAAATGGTGTTTGCAGAGAGGATGAACCGAACATTGGTGGAGATGGTTCGATCAATGCTATCGGATTCTAAGCTGCCTAAGAAATTTTGGGCTGAGGCATTATCAACGGCTTCGTATATTAGAAATCAGAGCCCAACAAATGCAGTAGAAGGTATGACACGATATGAAGTGCCGAAGGGACGTAAGCCTAATGTGAAACACCTACGCATTTTTGGATGTGATGCTTTTGTCCATGTACCAAAGGATGAAAGATTCAAAATGGACTCAAAAGCAAAGAAGTGCAAATTCCTTGGTTACGGGATTGGTATAAAAGGGTATCGACTCTTTGATACCAGAAAATCCAGAGTGTTCCATAGCAGAGATGTCATCTTCAATGAATCAGGTTCAATAGCTGAACAGGAGAAAGAAGAAATTGTAAATCCATCTCTGGTAGAAATTGGACACCAAAATAGCTCCAATGATGAAGACAACCCACAAGAGCTAACAGGACCCCAAAGATCATCAAGGCTAAAGAAAACCCCAGATCCGTATGGCGAATGGGTTTACATGGCTCATAACTTAAATGACCCATTGACCATGAAGGAAGCACTTTCTGGTCCTGAAAAGAATGAATGATTGAAGGCAATGAATAACGAAATTTCTTCCTTACATTCTAATACAGTATGGGACCTGACGGAATTGCCCAGTGGACGAAAAACTATTGGTAGCAAGTGGGTGTTCAAGCGAAAATACGATGCTGATGGTAATATGGAACACTATAAAGCTCGACTTGTAGCTCAAGGTTTTCTTCAGAAGCAAGGAATCAATTATGACGAGACTTTCTGCCCAGTTGTGAGATTTGAATCGGTGCGAACACTAGCAGCACAGCATGATCTGAAGCTGCATCAATTGGACATAGCCACTGCTTTCCTGAATGGAGAGCTGAAGGAGGAAATCTACATGAGGCAGCCAGAGGGTTTCAAAGTTAAAGGCAAGGAACATCTTGTCTGTAAATTGAAGCGAAGTATTTATGGCTTGAAGCAGTCCCCAAGATGTTGGAATGATGCACTGCATGGTCAGCTGAAGAAGATAGACTTCAAACAGTTGGAAAGTGATCCTTGCATCTACATAAAATCTTCAGGAGGAGACATTTTCATAACAGCTGTTTATGTTGATGACATCATTGTGGCATGTAAATCCACAAGTCTTATTGAAGATTTCATGAAAGCGATATCAAAGATTTTCAAAATAAAAGATTTGGGAAAACTACACCATTTTTTGGGTGTGAAGATTATTTATCCCGAAGCAGGAAAAATATGGATTGGACAGCCTACATACACAGCAGATGTCTTGAGAAAATTCCAGATGGAGAATTCTAAACCTATGTCTACTCCAATTGATCCTGGAACAAAATTGACGAAGGCAACGGAAACAAGTAAACTAGTCAACAAAGAGTTGTATCAGTCTGCAGTTGCGAGCCTATTTTACCTGTCGACAAGGACACGACCGGATATTGCTCATGCCGTTGGAAATGTTTCGAGATTCTGCTCTCAACCTACAATGGAACACTGGAAGGCTGTGAAACATATCCTCCGGTACTTAAACGGTACACAAGGATATGGTTTACTTTATGACAAGAAGAAAGCCACCAATCTCCTGAGGTACTCCGATGCTGACTGGGCTGGTAATTTGGATGATCGCAGATCAACATCTGGATATGTTTTTAAGCTGAGTGGTGCGGCAGTCAGCTGGAGAAGCAAAAGGCAAACCTGTGTTGCTCTATCAACAGCCGAAGCTGAGTACATGGCATTGGCAAGTACAGCACAGGAGGCTGTTTGGATGCAGAATCTTCAAAGTGCCTTGCTAGGATCTCCAGTAACACCAACCCTTATATATGAGGATAACCAGTCAACCATATGTATGGCAAGGAGTCCACAGTATCATGGAAGGGCCAAACATGTGGACATAAAATTCCACTATGTTCGAGAACTGGTCGAGCGGGAAACTGTTAAACTCGAATACTGTCCAAGTAAAGAGATGGTAGCCGACCTGCTAACTAAAGGACTTGGAAGCACACAGTTTGTAAGGCTCAGGGAACTTTTGGGACTCCATAAACTATAATGCAGACTGTCAGCAATTGAGGAGGAGTGTTGATATATATTCAATTGCTATAGGGTTATCTGCCCCTTTCCAAAACCTTTTTACTGTGGGGATTCTCTCCCCTTTTATTGTAACTCTTCAGTTCTCCATGTTGTAAATAAAATACACACACATTGTGTGCGTCTTAGTATTTCGTCAAACAAAATGTGTTCATAGTAATTTTTAAAACCTTTCTGGATGCCGCAGGCTCCGGTGATGAGGTATGTGTCCACACATTTTTATTAAATGACTTCCACTCATTTTCAACAACCAGTTGACGAACTTACAAGACAAATAGATTTTGACAATGTCATTGACCAGTTTGCCACAAGGAAAACAAGAAAACATTCATTCTAGGACTATACTATCGAAGGTACATCCTTTTGTGAATTGCCGTATTTTGCATTTAAATGTTCTAAAAGTGAATATTTGTTTTTCAAGATTAAAGTACAAGCGTTTTATGTAATGTTCCGATATTTAATAAAATATTGGGATTTGTTTTGACCCCACTTTGTAACACTATTCTTTTTATTTTTTGTTTTTGTTTTTGTAGCAGAAGTAGCAATAACTAAAATGAGGGGAAAAAGAGCTTACCTCGGGTACGTCTGTTGTGTCACCAGTTGGGGGGAAAAAGAGAATTCCAAGATGGCGTCCGGGGGTTTTTATTAGCATTTACCCCATGCAACTCTCGGAAAATCACGTTTCTGTCTCATGTGATTATGCAAATGGATAATTCCCGGCCACTATAAAAGCAGGAGGCTAGAGACGAGTCGGCAGTGTCCTGCAAACTGTGTGTGTGGGTGTTTCTGGCGATTGGAGTGTGTCTTCTTTTACCACGGACAGGAATTCCCTCTCTTCTGGAGGTGGGCGATATTGACTATTTTGAAGTTGTACTGTTGCTGACAGAACATTTATTTATTTATTTTTTTTTGCCTACTACATTTTTGTTTCAAGCTATTTCGGCCCGAATATGGCGAAGGTGCGGATAAGCAGTGATATTATCAAGCCGTTCTCTGGCAAGGGAGACGTTGTAGCGTGGCTGAAAAAAGTGAGACTTGTCGCACAACTTCAGCAGGTGGATGACGTAGCGAGTCTGTTACCTTTATACCTGGAAGGCGATGCGCTGGCCCTCTACATGGAAATGGAGGAGGACGATCAAAAGAAAATAGACCAGATTGAGGCTCGATTAAAGGAGGCATTTACTGATGACGCGTTTGCAGCATATAGAAAAATAACTATGGTTAGATGGGCTGGTGAACGTGTGGATGTGTACGCCAACAAAATCAGGCAGTTGGTTGGATTGGCCGGATTCACAGGAGAAAGCTCAGAGAGACTCACAAAATTAATTTTTGTCACTGGATTCCCTGACACCATCTCAATTGCTCTTCAACAGGTGCCGAACATCAAAGCCCTGACCATGGGGGAGCTAATGTCGAGAGCGAGAATTTTGACGACGACTGGCGAACAAAATCAGGATGTGGTTGCGGCCACACGCTCACCCAACAACAGGGCCCAGAATAATCCTGTTAATTTGACCTGTTTCAAATGCAATGTTAAAGGCCACCTTGCAAGGGACTGTCGAAAACGTGGAACACGGTGTTACCGTTGCGGTGAGAGTGGACACTGGGCTCGGAACTGCTCGGGAAACGAGCAAGGGGAGGACGCATAAGCGCCAGTCTCCTTCCCAACCAAGATGTGAACACGACGCTCCCGGTGATAAGCATCCATGTTGACGGGACGCGATATTTGGCGCTTATTGATACAGGATGCTCCAGGACAATTTTACATGCAGACCGGTGCCGGTCTTGGAGAAAAACAAACGTAAATGTCAACACAATTGGTGGAATGTCCCATGCGTGCTGCGGTGTTGGAACGGTCTCTGTATCCACTGATGAAGGTGTGTCTGCCAGAGTCGATGTGTTGGTGGTGCATGGCAAGCCACTGGGATTTGACTTGCTTCTAGGGATCGACGCCATAAAAGCTCTAGGAGGTGTCGTTGTCAAGCCTACAGGATCAGTGCGGCTGGGCGCCAGGAAAAGTATTAAATGCGCAGCCATTTCTATCGATGAACCAGATTTCACTGCTACCTTTGACCATCAAAACCGAACGTGGACCGCATCGTGGAAATGGTCTGTGGACCACCCCCCTGAAATGCTGCATAATCGAGTGTCAGAGTACCCAGTGCCAGCAGAAATTCGTGAAGAATACACGCAGGAGCTCCACACCTGGATAGATAATGGTTGGCTCGTGCCATACCCAGAGGATAAATTGGGACCCCCCAAAGGTCTAATTCCCCTGATGGCTGTGATACAGCAGAACAAAGCCAAAGTGCGCCCGGTAATGGACTACCGGGAGCTAAATCATTATGTAGACGCATTTACAGCCAACGCAGATGTTTGTGCGGCTAAGCTGCGTGAGTGGAGACAAAAAGGTGCTAACGTGTCTCTACTGGACCTCAGAAGAGCATACCTACAAGTCCGGGTCCATGAGACACTGTGGCCATACCAGACTGTGGAAATCGATGGGAAAAAATACTGTCTGACCCGTCTGGGGTTTGGTTTGAATGTGGCTCCCTTGATAATGAGAGCAATTGTCAGCGAAGTACTATCTCAGGAAGAAGTTATAAGCCGCGCAGCATCTGCTTACATTGATGACATTTTTGTCAATGAAGACGTGGTGCCCGCGACCCGTGTGAGAGAACACCTCGCGCAGTTCGGGTTGGAGTGCAAGAACCCGGAGCAGTTGAAGGACGGTGCACGGGTGCTGGGATTGGCAGTCAGGATGGAACGCAATGAACTGCGGTGGAAGCGAGGAAATGCAATTCCGGAGGCTCCCAGTATTGTTACGCGACGAACGATCTTTTCCCTGTGTGGTCGACTTGTCGGGCACTTTCCGGTGTGCGGTTGGCTTCGTGTGGCTTGCGGAATACTCAGAAGGAGAGTAAGTTCGGTAACGAAGGGCTGGGATGATGAAGCAAGGGACGCCGTACTACATCGTATGATGTTCGAAACCTTAAAATCTGCACAGCAGAACGATCCGGCACAGGGAAATTGGTGTGTGGACGGCAAAGAGCTGAATGTATGGGTCGATGCTAGCTCCCTAGCAATTGGGGCAGCCTTGGAGATGTGTAAAACTGTGCTGGAAGATGCATGTTGGCTGCGACCTGAAGATGACTCTCAACATATCAACTTGGCTGAACTGGATGCCATATTGAAAGGCATCAATTTGGCTCTCCAGTGGCAGAGCAAGGTGCTACACATAAAGACAGATTCTGTTTGCGTATACCATTGGATCTCGGACACGCTAACTGGAAAGGCGCGAGTACGCACCAAAGCAGCAAGCGAGATGCTTATTAGGAGGCGATTAAGCACTCTTAAGGAGCTCGTGAAAGAGTACGGGCTGACAGTGGATGTGACGCTGGTTCCATCAGCACGAAACATTGCTGACCGACTGACACGAGTGCCACAGCGGTGGTTTGAGGCAATGAAAAAGAAAAACGGTCTTGACCCAGTGATAGACGTGGTCCACACAGACGAGCTGGATGAGAGTCAAATCATGGCTATTCACAAAGATAGTGGACATCCGGGGGTGCGACACACTACCTACTTTGTCAGGAGAAGATGTCCAACCACGACAAAAGCAACTGTCAGAACGGTCATACAGAAATGCGAGGAATGTCAGTCCATTGATCCAGCGCCAGTCAGGTGGGAAAAGGGAAAGCTGGAAGTTAACGAGAATTGGCAGAGAATTGGAATGGATATCACGCATTATGGCACCTTCCATTTTTTAACTTTAACAGACTGTGGTCCATCGCGTTTCTCCATTTGGAGGAAATTGGCAAGGCAGGACTCGGCAAGCGTGATTCATCAGTTGGAGGCAGTGTTCCTCGAGCGTGGCGCGCCGCATGAACTCCTTTTAGACAATGACACAGCTTTCTGCAGCAATATGTTCCAAGCATTTGCATGTAAATGGGGAGTTCACTTGCGATTCCGTTGTGCATACGCTCCAGCCAGGAATGGCATAGCGGAGCGATGTCATCGTACAGTGAAACGAATAGCGGCTAGAATGTGTTGTCCCATACAGGAGGCTGTCTACTGGTATAACATCACACCAAGAGACGACACATCTCCCTCCACTGCGCCTGCCAACAGGATTTATCAATACGAAGTTCGAGTAAAGGAGACCAATCTCGCAACTGCGTCCCCAGGTCCCTGTGGGGGTAACCCCACATATCCGAACTTGGTCAAGGTAGGGATCACCCTACGACCACAGTTACCATCCAGCTCCCATTTCCCACCTCTCGGGAGCAGGATCCCCCTTTCCCTCCCCCCTCCCTCCATCTCCACATAAAAAAACGGCCTTGTGCCTAATTTGCTCAGTGGGGAAGCAAATAGATAAACCCAGGTCCCTGTGGGGGTAACCCCACGTATCCGAACTTGGTCAAGGTAGGGATCACCCTACGACCACAGTTACCATCCAGCTCCCATTTCCCACCTCTCGGGAGCAGGATCCCCCTTTCCCTCCCCCCTCCCTCCATCTCCACATAAAAAAACGGCCTTGTGCCTAATTTGCTCAGTGGGGAAGCAAATAGATAAACCCAGGTCCCAAGAACCCCCAACCGCTTCGACGGCACGGGGGTTCAAAGATCAAAGTGTATTGTACCATTTTATTGTTATCTTTTTTGTTTTTACTCGTCAATAAAAAATGTTTTAAAAATTGGGAGTTACTAGGAAGTCCCACAATATGAAAGGGTGAATGCGGTATTATGGTGAAAGAAGATACTAGCTGGGAGAAACTTTTGACTTTGTTTAGTTCTGGAGTGACAAGGATGACCAACGACCCCCAAAATCCCCCCTTTTGAGTTGGCCATGTGCCTAAGTTTTTTGTTCACCGTTAATTTTACTGTATTTTTTAACATGAATAAAAGATTTAATATCTCAAAGTGTAGTATCTGTTCTCTGATACATACACAGCGATAGGCAGTGTTGTTCTGGCGACACATTCTCGTGGCCGGCGAGCTTGTTGGGTAGCGTTCTGTCCGCACCCCCACTTTGTCTGTCTTTCTCTGCTCTCCCCCCTCCCCCACGGGGGGGATCCGAGCTGATAATTTACGACCTTCCCGCGAGGGAGGGTCGGAAACACTTTCTCTCTTCCCTCCACTAACTTCCCACTCCCTCTCTCAGTTCTATCTCCCCTCTTGCCGCCTTTGGCGCCACTTCTTTTTGGCGCCAAAGTCGGCTCCCAATTTGGACGTCGACTCCACGTCACTCATTTTGGTGAATTTATACAGGGAAGAGAGAGCTTTTATTCAAAAATGGACACCCCCAGCCCGGGGACCACCAATACAGATACCCCCAGCCAGGAGGCTACCACAAGAAAAACTGCTCCCCAAGAGGACGGCTCCCCAACAGGGGAAGCAAAAAGCAACGGGGCATACCGCCCGGACACTAAACCAAAGGACGCCCCTCAGAAGGGAGAAAACTCACCAGCAGCTCCCCAAGAGGGCGACTCCCCAAAAAGGGGAGAAAAAACAATGTTGGACAGGGCATCCCGTTCCGGCAACAAAAATCAAGAGGCAGTAGCCCCAAAGGACGATAAGGGAGACAGTGCTCCCCAAGAGGGCGACTCCCCACAAAGGGGAGAAAAAACAATGTTGGACAGGGCATCCCGCTCTGACAACAAAAATCAAGAGGCAGTAGCCCCAAAGGACGATAAGAGAGACAGTGCTCCCCAGGAGGGCTACTGCCCCAAAAGGGGAGCAAATCAAGAAAACGAGGGGGCATACAGCCTAAACCTCCCCAAAACAAAAGGGGCAAAAGCTCCCAAGGACAATAAAGAGGACAATGCTCCCCAGGAGGCCGACTCCCCAAAAAGGGAAGTATTTCCTGGAAGAAGTATAGAGCAGGGAGAGTCGGTCCCAAAGGAAAGCGGAAAGGAAAATGCGCCTCAAAATAGCAACCCTTCCGCCAAGGAACAGCAAAAAAAATCCAACCTCACCAAAGATCCAACACCAACAAGAGGGTCGGCATGGGGGAAGACTGTAGAGAAGCAACTGTCCCCTCAAGAGTATAGAGACTTGTACTTGACCAAGTACAGACAATACATAGAGGGGGCAGAAATTAAACCAGTGCCAGGCGCTTGGGAGGCAATCGAAGACAGAGTGCTCTCCCTCATCATCTCGGATATGCCGGAAAACCGCCTCCTAGGGATGAAAAAGGAAGACATGGCAGGGCTCCTACACAAGCTAAACATCCCGGTATTATACCTGTACCAGAGGAGCTACGCCATGTGGGACATCCTCCTACCCACCAAGGAAGATGCGGAGAGACTCTCCCTACAGGAAATTAAGTATGGGAGAACAAAACTAAAGCCCGAATACCAGGGCAGGACAAGGACCCGGGTGCAGGTATTCAATGTACCTATGCAAATATCAGCAGAAATCCTGGGATCCTTCTTCACACAGTTCGGCGAAGTGGAAAAAATAACCCCAGTGCGGTCGAAAACCGGCATGCACTTGGGCAGCTACACTGTGGCCATGAGGCTAAAGAAAGAAGGCTTCCAGGCGATACCAGCACAGCTGACATTTAAGGAGGCAACTATGACAGTAGTAGTGGAGGGGCGTCGTCCGCACTGCTGGTTCTGCCAAAAACAGGGTCACATGGCCAAGAGCTGCCCTCAAAGGTCAACTCCTACTCAAGTGACACTAAAGGCGGTCCCAACCTCTGAGACAGCACCAGTGTCCAAACAGGCTGTCACAACTCCTGCAACCAGAGCACCAACCCCAGCACCGAGGAAACCCAAAACTGTGCAGGAGGCCAAAGGGGAGGAATGGATCACGGTAATGAGGTGGAAACGGAAGCCCACAATCCCATCTGCCACCGTCCCACAACCAACCCAACAACCGAGGCAGCAACAACAACAGCAGCCTCCACAACAGCCGCAGCAACAGCCATGGCAGCAGACACAGCAGCAGCAGCCAAACCAGCCGTTGAACCAGCCGCAGCAACAACATCAGCTGCCGCGGCCAATTCCACAACCAATGCCACGAAAACAGCAGCAACAACAAAAACAGCAGCAGCAGCAACAGCCAGAACAGCAGCAACAAAAACGGCTGCAGCAACCAGAAAAGCAACAGCATCAACCGGAGAAACAACAATTAGAGGAGCAGCAACAACCAACGGTCCCCACACCAACTGAGACGGGGATCAAGCGAAGAAAACACTGCTCCTCTTAGGATGAATCTGCTAGTGAGAGGGAGAGGAACTCAACCTCACCACTCCCCGGTTCATTCAAAAGAATAAAAAAGAAAAGGAAAGGGGAAGAAAAGGCAGCCCCCACTCCCTGTGAGCATACACCACCTTTAACAACAACACAACCCACTTCTACCCCCATACCACATACTGCACCAACACTAGACACCGCACTAACACCAACACCAACATCAGACACCGCACCAACACCAGACACTGCACCAACACCAGACACTGCACCAACACCAACACCAGACACCGCACCAACACCAGACACTGCACCAACACCAACACCAGACACCGCACCAACACCAACACCAGACACCACACAGACAATCGTCCCCACACCAATGCAAATTGAGCCGCCATCCCAGAAGGAAAAGAATGAACCCGGGAGGGGGAGAGACCCTTCAGATTCTCCCACTTACGGACTCACTCCAACAGGGACTCTCGCCCTCGAAACGAGAGAGGAACTTTGTTCTGTAGACCCCCTGTCTGTGGCAATGGGCGTACCACACCGGCAGAGAAAAAATTTAAAACCTCTGCTGGACTGCCAACAGATAGGGGGAAAAGATGTTAATGTCCCCTCTAACTTCCCGGACGCCCCACGGCTTACAACTTTCGTCAGGCTTCCTGAGGCCTGCAAAACCAACGTGTGGACAATGCTGGAAGCCGCTGAAGGGGCTGGTCCGGGAATTGAACTGATTAGGAAAAATGACCCTTCCCTTGAGGAACTGGCAAAACAATGCAAGGGAAGGGTCCCAGTGTTGGTCCATCCGTCACTCTATAGGGCCCTTAAATTGACTTACCCTTTGGATGTCGGCGGCATTGTGAGAGAAGGTCAGGACATGAAAAACCTGACCACCTTGAGCATTGCACACAACGTCGGTGTCCTTTCCCCGGCTGACTTCGGAGCTGAGTGTAACACACCTTAAGGTAGGTACCATGGCTTTGAATTTGGCTAGTCTGAATGCGAGGGGCTTGAGATCATCGGGCCGGGCGGCTCGCCTCCGGCACGACCTCTTGTCCCTGGGAGTGGACGTTGCTGCGATTCAGGAGACGCATTTCGTTTCCTCTGTGGACTGTCAGGTGCTGGCCCGAGACTTTGAGGTTTTCTCAGCATATGGCAGCCCGCGGGGGAAGGGAGTTTCCGTGTTGGTTAAACGTACCCTGTCGGCGACGGTCGACGTTGTCCATAGAGATGCGGTGGGTAGGCTGGTTGTGGCCGATGTTGCCGTAAAAGATTCTGTGTTTCGGGTGATTGCGGTTCATGCGCCCAGCACCGCTCGTGAGAGGGTCTCATTCTTCAGTCAGCTTGACGCGTTTGTAGATTGTCGGAAGCGGGTAGTGCTAATGGGGGATTGGAATTCCATCTTAGACCCCGACATAGATAAGGTAGGAGGCGGAGCTAGAGGATCGGAGAGGTGCGAGTCCAGCCTGGCTGATCTGATGGCTAGATGCGGTCTGGTCGACAGGTTTCGGTTCGAGCATCCAGGGCGGGAGATGTGGACGTGGACCAATAGTGTTTCCTCCTATCCAAATACTTATTTGGACAGGATGTTAGTTAGAAGAGGCGAAGTAGACTTCTTATCTTGTCCCACGTTCACTTGGCTAGGCCAGACAGACCATAAATTAGTTATGGCCCGGCTGAAGCTAGGAAATAGGCCTAAGTTAGCGGGGTACTGGAAGTTAAACACCTCCCTTCTGGAGATACAAGACTTCCAAGATCAGTTAAGAGAATTGATTAAAAAGGCACTAGTGGGGGCGGTTACCGGGAGTAAGTGGTGGTTAGGTCTCAAAGCCAAGATCAGAAGCTTCTCCGTCAAGTATGCCCAGCGCCTCGCACTAGATAAGGCCAAGACGAAGAAGAAGCTAGAGCAGAAACTAGCCCAGGCTACGGGGGAGGGTGATAGGGTTAGTCAGGAACTAGCTAAGCAGGACCTTCTACGCGAGACTAGCGAGCGTTACGAAGGCCAAGTAGTTAGAGCTAGGCTTAGAAAGATAGACAACGAAGCAGTCAATTCTGATGCAGACGTGCGCCGTGAGGTTTCTAGGCGTGGCTCGGACAAATACATTGCAAAAATCAAACATCCGAATGGACGCACCCTGGAATCGACTCGGGAGATCTGCGAGGGGTTTCGAGAACATTTCGAGGAGCGTTTTACGCAGCAGCCCGATCTTCCGGTCCTTGAGTTTAGCGACTATTTGGCCGACTCTCCCCGCCTCGAGGCGGCTAGAGCGGCTGGTTGCGAGGGCCGGGTGACAGAGCAGGAGGTCTTTACTGCGCTGAAGCAGGTCAGCTGTGACAGATCGCCAGGACTTGATGGTCTGCCATACGAACTGTACTTGAGGCTGTCGCCCATGTTTCTGCCTTTTCTGACGGATATGTTCAACCATTGGTTTGCTCAGGGATCCATCCCAGGGCAGGTGACCAAGGGAGTGATCACATTGCTGAAGAAAGGTGACGGGCATGGAGGGGAAGAGTTAGACGACTACAGGCCCATAACTCTGCTAAACACAGAGTTGAAGATTTTGGCCAAGGTCCTGTCGAATCGGCTGCAGGTTGTTATCGACGAGTTGGTTGAACCGGAACAGAACTACGCTGTGAAGGGGAGATCGATTCAGAACAACTTGCACCTGATCCGCATGATCCTAGAGGGGGGAATAGATGACGACACGGAAGCCGCGCTGATAAACTTAGATCAGTCCAAAGCTTTCGATAGGGTCGACCATCGTTTCCTGGCATCTGTCTTAGAGGCCGCCGGTTTTAAACCGGACTTTTGCAAGTGGATCTCCATAATGTATCGACAGCCCATGGCTGTCGTGCAAGTCAACGGAAAGCGCTCGAAACCCTTTGTTATCTCTCGGTCGGTTCGTCAGGGTTGTCCGCTGTCGCCCCTGCTTTATGTCCTGGCTTTGGAGCCTCTTCTCCGCAAGCTGAGACATGGGGAGGCAAATTCGGCCCTGCGCGGAATGGCTCTGCCTGGCGGCTCAGCTGCCAAGGTATCCGCGTTCGCCGATGATGTCACGATCTTCGTGTCGGGCTTCAGAGACATTGAGATCGTGTCGGAGGCACTCACACAGTACGAAAGAATTACAGGGGCCAAGATAAACCGCAACAAGTCGGTAGGACTGCGGTTGGGCGCATGGAGTGGCAACGCAAACCTCCCTGCGCCCTTCAGCTGGACAGATGGCCCGGTCCGGATCCTCGGCGTGTGGTTCGGACCGGGTCTCCAGCTTGACAAGAATTGGTTGGAGGTACGGTCAAAGGTGGAGGCTGCAGTCAATTCGTGGCTTCCTAGGAAACTTTCCTTAAAGGGTAGAGCTGAGGCGTGCGCCACTTACGTCTTTCCTCTCATCCTTTACCGACTGGCCGTACTTCCCCTGCCTGCACAACACCTAAAAGCTCTTGTTGAACTCTTGTCCTCGCTCCTTTGGGACAGAGGAAGACACTGGGTGAGCAGACAGGTCTGTATTCAACGTCCGTGTGAGGGAGGCTTAGGAATGCCGGACTTGAAGTGTCATCGAGATGCTGAGAGGCTGGCCTTCCTTAGCCACTATATGCAGGAGGACCAACCGTGGCACCCCGTGGTTACTGCCGCCTTCCCTGACCTCGTTCTCGACCCTTCCATTGAGAGCCGTCGCAGGCCGCGGGGAGAATCTGCCTACATGAAAGAGTGCCGAGCCGCGCTAAAACGACTACCAAGGTCCAGTGACCTTGTGACTGCTACCCGTAGGGAACTCCACAGGGATCTAGTGAGGGAGGCCGCTGACGACCCGCTATGCGCGCGTTTGGGGTGGCAGCAGAGTGAGATCCGCTCCGCGTGGAGCTGGGCGCCAGGTTCGAGTCATCTGAACAATTCGGAGTTCTCTCTGACCTGGCGATTGGCCCGAAATGCACTTCCACTCAACAACATACAATGCAGTTCTGGGTTTCTGGAGTCGCCTGATTGTCCCCGTTGTGGGACAACGGCTGTGGAAACTACGGATCACGCTTTCTTCGATTGCCGCGAACTCCGCCAGTACTGGTCGTATGTCAGTGGGGTGACGGCTCGCATCGATCCTGAGCATCCTCGCCCAATTACTGTATCCAATGTTGTGGACAACGTGAGGCCGCCGTGGGACCGGGAAAGACAAATGGTCTACGTTACGATTCTGGCCGTGGCGAGAATGGTGATTTGGACGTCGCGTCTGCAAGGTGGCCGGGGGGTGTTGTCTTTTTCTGATCAAGATCTGATCGCGTTCTTTAAACACCAACTACGGGTGAAGATCAGATGTGATAGAAGAAGGCTGCATCGCGCGGCATTTGACAGAAGATGGATACATGTGGCAAGTCTGTGTGTACGAAGAGGAGCCAAATTTGAATACGTGTTCCCCGCCTAGGTGTGGAATGCGCAGTTCTGTAAAGTTAAATTAAACAAGTAGTCTCTCAGCTAGCTGAGTGTGTGTTCCATCCCTCCCCGATTAGGAAACCTCCAAGATCCCCATCCCCTCTTACCTGCAATTTTTGTTTTCACCCCTTCCTCTAAATTTTACCCATCTTGGAGAAAAAGAAATACAAACTAACCTCCATCCCTTACCCACAAAATTTTCTTTTCTCCATTCACCCCCATCTAGAGGGCATCCCCACCTAGAGACTGACCCGCAGAAGCGAGGTTCCTTTTACAAACCTAGTGGAACGGGCAGTCTATCAACTAGACGGGGTTGGGAAGGTCCTACTAATCACCTTTTGTTTTTTTTTTCTTCCCCCTCCCTCGACACAAATGAATTATTGTTACCATTTTATTGTTATCTTTTTTGTTTTTACACGTCAATAAAAAATGTTTTAAAAATTGGGAGTTACTAGGACGTCCCCCAATATGAAAGGGTGAATGCGGTATTATGGTGAAAGAAGATACTAGCTGGGAGAAACTTTTGACTTTGTTTAGTTCTGGAGTGACAAGGATGACCAACGACCCCCAAAATCCCCCCTTTTGAGTTGGCCATGTGCCTAAGTTTTTTGTTCATCGTTGATTTTTTTCTGTATTTTTTTTAACATGAATAAAAGATTTAATATCTCAAAGTGTAGTATCTGTTCTCTGATACATACACAGCGATAGGCAGTGTTGTTCTGGCGACACATTCTCGTGCCCGGCGAGCTTGTTGGGTAGCGTTCTGTCCGCACCCCCACTTGGTCTGTCTTTCTCTGCTCTCCCCCCTCACGGGGGGATCCGAGCTGATAATTTACGACCTTCCCGCGAGGGAGGGTCGGAAACACTTTCTCTCTTCCCTCCACTAACTTCCCACTCCCTCTCTCAGTTCTATCTCCCCTCTTGCCGCCTTTGGCGCCAAAGTCGGCTCCCAATTTGGACGCCGACTCCACGTCACTCATTTTGGTGAATTTATACAGGGAAGAGAGAGCTTTTTTCAAAAATGGACACCCCCAGCCCGGGGACCACCGATACAGATACCCCCAGCCAGGAGGCTACCACAAGAAAAACTGCTCCCCAAGAGGACGGTTCCCCAACAGGGGAAGCAAAAAGCAATGGGGCATACCGCCCGGACACTAAACCAAAGGACGCCCCTCAGAAGGGAGAAAACTCACCAGCAGCTCCCCAAGAGGGCGACTCCCCAAAAAGGGGAGGAAAAACAATGTTGGACGGGGCATCCCGTTCCGACAACAAAAATCAAGAGGCAGTAGCCCCAAAGGACGATAAGGGAGACAGTGATCCCCAAGAGGGCGACTCCCCACAAAGGGGAGAAAAAACAATGTTGGACAGGGCATCCCGCTCTGACAACAAAAATCAAGAGGCAGTAGCCCCAAAGGACGATAAGAGAGACAGTGCTCCCCAGGAGGGCTACTGTCCCAAAAGGGGAGCAAATCAAGAAAACGAGGGGGCATACAGCCTAGACCTCGCCAAAACAAAAGGGGCAAAAGCTCCCAAGGACAATAAAGAGGACAATGCTCCCCAGGAGGCCGACTCCCCAAAATGGGAAGTATTTCCTGGAAGAAGTATAGAGCAGGGAGAGTCGGTCCCAAAGGAAAGCGGAAAGGGAAATGCGCCTCAAAATAGCAACCCTTCCGCCAAGGAACAGCAAAAACAGTCCAACCTCACCAAAGATCCAACACCAACAAGAGGGTCGGCATGGGGGAAGACTGTAGAGAAGCAACTGTCCCCTCAAGAGTATAGAGACTTGTACTTGACCAAGTACAGACAATACATAGAGGGGGCAGAAATTAAACCAGTGCCAGGCGCCTGGGAGGCAATCGAAGACAGAGTGCTCTCCCTCATCATCTCGGATATGCCGGAAAACCGCCTCCTAGGGATGAAAAAGGAAGACATGGCAGGGCTCCTACACAAGCTAAACATCCCGGTATTATACCTGTACCAGAGGAGCTACGCCATGTGGGACATCCTCCTACCCACCAAGGAAGATGCGGAGAGACTCTCCCTACAGGAAATTAAGTATGGGAGAATAAAACTAAAGCCCGAATACCAGGGCAGGACAAGGACCCGGGTGCAGGTATTCAATGTACCTATGCAAATATCAGCAGAAATCCTGGGATCCTTCTTCACACAGTTCGGCGAGGTGGAAAAAATAACCCCAGTGCGGTCGAAAACCGGCATGCACTTGGGCAGCTACACTGTGGCCATGAGGCTAAAGAAAGAAGGCTTCCAGGCGATACCAGCACAGCTGACATTTAAGGAGGCAACTATGACAGTAGTAGTGGAGGGGCGTCGTCCGCACTGCTGGTTCTGCCAAAAACAGGGTCACATGGCCAAGAGCTGCCCTCAAAGGTCAACTCCTACTCAAGTGACACTAAAGGCGGTCCCAACCTCTGAGACAGCACCAGTGTCCAAACAGGCTGTCACAACTCCTGCAACCGGAGCACCAACCCCACCACCGAGGAAACCCAAAACTGTGCAGGAGGCCAAAGGGGAGGAATGGATCACGGTAATGAGGCGGAAATGGAAGCCCACAATCCCATCTGCCACCGTCCCACAACCAACCCAACAACTGAGGCAGCAACAACAACAGCAGCCTCCACAACAGCCGCAGCAACAGCCATGGCAGCAGACACAGCAGCAGCAGCCAAACCAGCCATTGAACCAGCCGCAGCAACAACATCAGCTGCCGCGGCCAATGCCACAACCAATGCCACGAAAACAGCGGCAACAACAAAAACAGCAGCAGCAGCAACAGCCAGAACAGCAGCAGCAGCAACAAAAACGGCTGCAGCAACCAGAAAAGCAACAGCACCAACCGGAGAAACAACAACTAGAGGAGCAGCAACAACCAACGGTCCCCACACCAATTGAGACGGGGATCAAGCGAAGAAAACACTGCTCCTCTGAGGATGAATCTGCTAGTGAGAGGGAGAGGAACTCAACCTCACCACTCCCCGGTTCATTCAAAAGAATAAAAAAGAAAAGGAAAGGGGAAGAAAAGGCAGCCCCCACTCCCTGTGAGCATACACCACCTCTAACAACAACACAACCCACTTCCACCCCCATACCACATACTGCACCAACACTAGACACCGCACTAACACCAACACCAACATCAGACACCGCACCAACACCAGACACTGCACCAACACCAGAAACTGCACCAACACCAACACCAGACACCGCACCAACACCAACACCAGACACCACACCAACACCAGACACCGCACCAACACCAACACCAGACACCACACCAACACCAGACACCGCACCAACACCAGACACCACACAGACACTCGTCCCCACACCAATGCAAATTGAGCCGCCATCCCAGAAAGAAAAGAATGAACCTGGGAGGGGGAGAGACCCTTCAGATTCTCCCACTTACGGACTCACTCCAACAGGGACTCTCGCCCTCGAAACGAGAGAGGAACTTTGTTTTGTAGACCCCCTGTCTGTGGCAATGGGCTTACCACACCGGCAGAGAAAAAATTTAAAACCTCTGCTGGACTTCCAACAGATAGGGGGAAAAGACGTTAATGTCCCCTCTAATTTCCCGGACGCCCCACGGCTAACAACTTTCGTCAGGCTTCCTGAGGCCTGCAAAACCAACGTGTGGACAATGCTGGAAGCCGCTGAAGGGGCTGGTCCGGGAATTGAACTGATTAGGAAAAATGACCCTTCCCTTGAGGAACTCGCAAAACAATGCAAGGGAAGGGTCCCAGTGTTGGTCCATCCGTCACTCTATAGGGCCCTTAAATTGACTTACCCTTTGGATGTCGGCGGCATTGTGAGAGAAGGTCAGGACATGAAAAACCTGACCACCTTGAGCATTGCACACAACGTCGGTGTCCTTTCCCCGGCTGACTTCGGAGCTGAGTGTAACACACCTTAAGGTAGGTACCATGGCTTTGAATTTGGCTAGTCTGAATGCGAGGGGCTTGAGATCATCGGGCCGGGCGGCTCGCCTCCGGCACGACCTCTTATCCCTGGGAGTGGATGTTGCTGCGATTCAGGAGACGCATTTCGTTTCCTCTGTGGACTGTCAGGTGCTGGCCCGAGACTTTGAGGTTTTCTCAGCATATGGCAGCCCGCGGGGAAGGGAGTTTCCGTGCTGGTTAAACGTACCCTGTCGGCGACGGTCGATGTTGTCCATAGAGATGCGGTGGGTAGGCTGGTTGTGGCCGATGTTGCCGTAAAAGATTCTGTGTTTCGGGTGATTGCGGTTCATGCGCCCAGCACCGCTCGTGAGAGGGTCTCATTCTTCAGTCAGCTTGACGCGTTTGTAGATTGTCGGAAGCGGGTAGTGCTAATGGGGGATTGGAATTCCATCTTAGACCCCGACATAGATAAGGTAGGAGGCGGAGCTAGAGGATCGGAGAGGTGCGAGTCCAGCCTGGCTGATCTGATGGCTAGATGCGGTCTGGTCGACAGGTTTCGGTTCGAGCATCCAGGGCGGGAGATGTGGACGTGGACCAATAGTGTTTCCTCCTATCCAAATACTTATTTGGACAGGATGTTAGTTAGGAGAGGCGAAGTAGACTTCTTATCTTGTCCCACGTTCACTTGGCTAGGCCAGACGGACCATAAATTAGTTATGGCCCGGCTGAAGCTAGGAAATAGGCCTAAGTTAGCGGGGTACTGGAAGTTAAACACCTCCCTTCTGGAGGTACAAGACTTCCAAGATCAGTTAAGAGAATTGATTAAAAAGGCACTAGTGGGGGCGGTTACCGGGAGTAAGTGGTGGTTAGGTCTCAAAGCCAAGATCAGAAGCTTCTCCGTCAAGTATGCCCAGCGCCTCGCACTAGATAAGGCCAAGACGAAGAAGAAGCTAGAGCAGAAACTAGCCCAGGCTACGGGGGAGGGTGATAGGGTTAGTCAGGAACTAGCTAAGCAGGACCTTCTACGCGAGACTAGCGAGCGTTACGAAGGCCAAGTAGTTAGAGCTAGGCTTAGAAAGATAGGCAACGAAGCAGTCAATTCTGATGCAGACGTGCGCCGTGAGGTTTCTAGGCGTGGCTCGGACAAATACATTGCAAAAATCAAACATCCGAATGGACGCACCCTGGAATCGACTCGGGAGATCTGCGAGGGGTTTCGAGAACATTTCGAGGAGCGTTTTACGCAGCAGCCCGATCTTCCGGTCCTTGAGTTTAGCGACTATTTGGCCGACTCTCCCCGCCTCGAGGCGGCTAGAGCGGCTGGTTGCGAGGGCCGGGTGACGGAGCAGGAGGTCTTTACTGCGCTGAAGCAGGTCAACTGTGACAGATCGCCAGGACTTGATGGTCTGCCATACGAACTGTACTTGAGGCTGTCGCCCATGTTTCTGCCTCTTCTGACGGATATGTTCAACCATTGGTTTGCTCAGGGATCCATCCCAGGGCAGGTGACCAAGGGAGTGATCACATTGCTGAAGAAAGGTGACGGGCATGGAGGGGAAGAGTTAGACGACTACAGGCCCATAACTCTGCTAAACACAGAGTTGAAGATTTTGACGAAGGTCCTGTCGAATCGGCTGCAGGTTGTTATCGACGAGTTGGTTGAACCGGAACAGAACTACGCTGTGAAGGGGAGATCGATTCAGAACAACTTGCACCTGATCCGCATGATCCTAGAGGGGGGAATAGATGACGACACGGAAGCCGCGCTGATAAACTTAGATCAGTCCAAAGCTTTCGATAGGGTCGACCATCGTTTCCTGGCATCTGTCTTAGAGGCCGCCGGTTTTAAACCGGACTTTTGCAAGTGGATCTCCATAATGTATCGACAGCCCATGGCTGTCGTGCAAGTGAACGGAAAGCGCTCGAAACCCTTTGTTATCTCTCGGTCGGTTCGTCAGGGTTGTCCGCTGTCGCCCCTGCTTTATGTCCTGGCTTTGGAGCCTCTTCTCCGCAAGCTGAGACATGGGGAGGCAAATTCGGCCCTGCGCGGAATGGCTCTGCCTGGCGGCACAGCTGCCAAGGTATCCGCGTTCGCCGATGATGTCACGATCTTCGTGTCGGGCTTCAGAGACATTGAGGTCGTGTCGGAGGCACTCACACAGTACGAAAGAATTACAGGGGCCAAGATAAACCGCAACAAGTCGGTAGGACTGCGGTTGGGCACATGGAGTGGCAACGCAAACCTCCCTGCGCCCTTCAGCTGGACAGATGGCCCGGTCCGGATCCTCGGCGTGTGGTTTGGACCGGGTCTCCAGCTTGACAAGAATTGGTTGGAGGTACGGTCAAAGGTGGAGGCTGCAGTCAATTCGTGGCTTCCTAGGAAACTTTCCTTAAAGGGTAGAGCTGAGGCGTGCGCCACTTACGTCTTTCCTCTCATCCTTTACCGACTGGCCGTACTTCCCCTGCCTGCACAACACCTAAAAGCTCTTGTCGAACTCTTGTCCTCGCTCCTTTGGGACAGAGGAAGACACTGGGTGAGCAGACAGGTCTGTATTCAACGTCCGTGTGAGGGAGGCTTGGGAATGCCGGACTTGAAGTGTCATCGAGATGCTGAGAGGCTGGCCTTCCTGAGCCACTATATGCAGGAGGACCAACCGTGGCACCCCGTGGTTACTGCCGCCTTCCCCGACCTCGTTCTCGACCCTTCCATCGAGAGCCGTCGCAGGCCGCAGGGAGAATCTGCCTACATGAAAGAGTGCCGAGCCGCGCTAAAACGACTACCAAGGTCCAGTGACCTTGTGACTGCTACCCGTAGAGAACTCCACAGGGATCTAGTGAAGGGGGCCGCTGACGACCCGCTATGCGCGCGTTTGGGGTGGCAGCAGAGTGAGATCCGCTCCGCGTGGAGCTGGGCGCCAGGTTCGAGTCATCTGAACAATTCGGAGTTCTCTCTGACCTGGCGATTGGCCCGAAATGCACTTCCACTCAACAACATACAATGCAGTTCTGGGTTTCTGGAGTCGCCTGATTGTCCCCGTTGTGGGACAACGGCTGTGGAAACTACGGATCACGCTTTCTTCGATTGCCGCGAACTCCGCCAGTACTGGTCGTATGTCAATGGGGTGACGGCTCGCATCGATCCTGAGCATCCTCGCCCAATTACTGTATCCAATGTTGTGGACAACGTGAGGCCGCCGTGGGACCGGGAAAGACAAATGGTCTACGTTACGATTCTGGCCATGGCGAGAATGGTGATTTGGACGTCGCGTCTGCAAGGTTGCCGGGGGGTGTTGTCTTTTTCTGATCAAGATCTGATCGCGTTCTTTAAACACCAACTACGAGTGAAGATCAGATGTGATAGAAGAAGGCTGCATCGCGCGGCATTTGACAGAAGATGGATACATGTGGCAAGTCTGTGTGTACGAAGAGGAGCCAAATTTGAATACGTGTTCCCCGCCTAGGTGTGGAACGCGCAGTTCTGTAAAGTTAAATTAAACAAGTAGTCTCTCAGCTAGCTGAGTGTGTGTTCCATCCCTCCCCGATTAGGAAGCCTCCAAGATCCCCATCCCCTCTTACCTGCAATTTTTGTTTTCACCCCTTCCTCTAAATTTTACCCATCTTGGAGAAAAAGAAATACAAACTAACCTCCATTCCTTACCCACAAAATTTTCTTTTCTCCATTCACCCCCATCTAGAGGGCATCCCCACCTAGAGACTGACCCGCAGAAGCGAGGTTCCTTTTACAAACCTAGTGGAACGGGCAGTCTATCAACTAGACGGGGTTGGGAGGGTCCTACTAATCACCTTTTGTTTTTTCTTCCCCCTCCCTCGACACAAATGAATTATTGTTACCATTTTATTATCTTTTTTGTTTTTACACGTCAATAAAAAATGTTTTAAAAATTGGGAGTTACTAGGACGTCCCCCAATATGAAAGGGTGAATGCGGTATTATGGTGAAAGAAGATACTAGCTGGGAGAAACTTTTGACTTTGTTTAGTTCTGGTGTGACAAGGATGACCAACGACCCCCAAAATCCCCCCTTTTGAGTTGGCCATGTGCCTAAGTTTTTTGTTCATCGTTGATTTTTTTTTTCTGTATTTTTTTTTTTAACATGAATAAAAGATTTAATATCTCAAAGTGTAGTATCTGTTCTCTGATACATACACAGCGATAGGCAGTGTTGTTCTGGCGACACATTCTCGTGCCCGGAGAGCTTGTTGGGTAGCGTTCTGTCCGCACCCCCACTTGGTCTGTCTTTCTCTGCTCTCCCCCCTCACGGGGGGATCCGAGCTGATAATTTACGACCTTCCCGCGAGGGAGGGTCGGAAACACTTTCTCTCTTCCCTCCACTAACTTCCCACTCCCTCTCTCAGTTCTATCTCCCCTCTTGCCGCCTTTGGCGCCAAAGTCGGCTCCCAATTTGGACGCCGACTCCACGTCACTCATTTTGGTGAATTTATACAGGGAAGAGAGAGCTTTTTTCAAAAATGGACACCCCCAGCCCGGGGACCACCGATACAGATACCCCCAGCCAGGAGGCTACCACAAGAAAAACTGCTCCCCAAGAGGACGGTTCCCCAACAGGGGAAGCAAAAAGCAATGGGGCATACCGCCCGGACACTAAACCAAAGGACGCCCCTCAGAAGGGAGAAAACTCACCAGCAGCTCCCCAAGAGGGCGACTCCCCAAAAAGGGGAGGAAAAACAATGTTGGACGGGGCATCCCGTTCCGACAACAAAAATCAAGAGGCAGTAGCCCCAAAGGACGATAAGGGAGACAGTGATCCCCAAGAGGGCGACTCCCCACAAAGGGGAGAAAAAACAATGTTGGACAGGGCATCCCGCTCTGACAACAAAAATCAAGAGGCAGTAGCCCCAAAGGACGATAAGAGAGACAGTGCTCCCCAGGAGGGCTACTGTCCCAAAAGGGGAGCAAATCAAGAAAACGAGGGGGCATACAGCCTAGACCTCGCCAAAACAAAAGGGGCAAAAGCTCCCAAGGACAATAAAGAGGACAATGCTCCCCAGGAGGCCGACTCCCCAAAATGGGAAGTATTTCCTGGAAGAAGTATAGAGCAGGGAGAGTCGGTCCCAAAGGAAAGCGGAAAGGGAAATGCGCCTCAAAATAGCAACCCTTCCGCCAAGGAACAGCAAAAACAGTCCAACCTCACCAAAGATCCAACACCAACAAGAGGGTCGGCATGGGGGAAGACTGTAGAGAAGCAACTGTCCCCTCAAGAGTATAGAGACTTGTACTTGACCAAGTACAGACAATACATAGAGGGGGCAGAAATTAAACCAGTGCCAGGCGCCTGGGAGGCAATCGAAGACAGAGTGCTCTCCCTCATCATCTCGGATATGCCGGAAAACCGCCTCCTAGGGATGAAAAAGGAAGACATGGCAGGGCTCCTACACAAGCTAAACATCCCGGTATTATACCTGTACCAGAGGAGCTACGCCATGTGGGACATCCTCCTACCCACCAAGGAAGATGCGGAGAGACTCTCCCTACAGGAAATTAAGTATGGGAGAATAAAACTAAAGCCCGAATACCAGGGCAGGACAAGGACCCGGGTGCAGGTATTCAATGTACCTATGCAAATATCAGCAGAAATCCTGGGATCCTTCTTCACACAGTTCGGCGAGGTGGAAAAAATAACCCCAGTGCGGTCGAAAACCGGCATGCACTTGGGCAGCTACACTGTGGCCATGAGGCTAAAGAAAGAAGGCTTCCAGGCGATACCAGCACAGCTGACATTTAAGGAGGCAACTATGACAGTAGTAGTGGAGGGGCGTCGTCCGCACTGCTGGTTCTGCCAAAAACAGGGTCACATGGCCAAGAGCTGCCCTCAAAGGTCAACTCCTACTCAAGTGACACTAAAGGCGGTCCCAACCTCTGAGACAGCACCAGTGTCCAAACAGGCTGTCACAACTCCTGCAACCGGAGCACCAACCCCACCACCGAGGAAACCCAAAACTGTGCAGGAGGCCAAAGGGGAGGAATGGATCACGGTAATGAGGCGGAAATGGAAGCCCACAATCCCATCTGCCACCGTCCCACAACCAACCCAACAACTGAGGCAGCAACAACAACAGCAGCCTCCACAACAGCCGCAGCAACAGCCATGGCAGCAGACACAGCAGCAGCAGCCAAACCAGCCATTGAACCAGCCGCAGCAACAACATCAGCTGCCGCGGCCAATGCCACAACCAATGCCACGAAAACAGCGGCAACAACAAAAACAGCAGCAGCAGCAACAGCCAGAACAGCAGCAGCAGCAACAAAAACGGCTGAAGCAACCAGAAAAGCAACAGCACCAACCGGAGAAACAACAACTAGAGGAGCAGCAACAACCAACGGTCCCCACACCAATTGAGACGGGGATCAAGCGAAGAAAACACTGCTCCTCTGAGGATGAATCTGCTAGTGAGAGGGAGAGGAACTCAACCTCACCACTCCCCGGTTCATTCAAAAGAATAAAAAAGAAAAGGAAAGGGGAAGAAAAGGCAGCCCCCACTCCCTGTGAGCATACACCACCTCTAACAACAACACAACCCACTTCCACCCCCATACCACATACTGCACCAACACTAGACACCGCACTAACACCAACACCAACATCAGACACCGCACCAACACCAGACACTGCACCAACACCAGAAACTGCACCAACACCAACACCAGACACCGCACCAACACCAACACCAGACACCACACCAACACCAGACACCGCACCAACACCAACACCAGACACCGCACCAACACCAGACACCACACAGACACTCGTCCCCACACCAATGCAAATTGAGCCGCCATCCCAGAAAGAAAAGAATGAACCTGGGAGGGGGAGAGACCCTTCAGATTCTCCCACTTACGGACTCACTCCAACAGGGACTCTCGCCCTCGAAACGAGAGAGGAACTTTGTTTTGTAGACCCCCTGTCTGTGGCAATGGGCTTACCACACCGGCAGAGAAAAAATTTAAAACCTCTGCTGGACTTCCAACAGATAGGGGGAAAAGACGTTAATGTTCCCTCTAATTTCCCGGACGCCCCACGGCTAACAACTTTCGTCAGGCTTCCTGAGGCCTGCAAAACCAACGTGTGGACAATGCTGGAAGCCGCTGAAGGGGCTGGTCCGGGAATTGAACTGATTAGGAAAAATGACCCTTCCCTTGAGGAACTCGCAAAACAATGCAAGGGAAGGGTCCCAGTGTTGGTCCATCCGTCACTCTATAGGGCCCTTAAATTGACTTACCCTTTGGATGTCGGCGGCATTGTGAGAGAAGGTCAGGACATGAAAAACCTGACCACCTTGAGCATTGCACACAACGTCGGTGTCCTTTCCCCGGCTGACTTCGGAGCTGAGTGTAACACACCTTAAGGTAGGTACCATGGCTTTGAATTTGGCTAGTCTGAATGCGAGGGGCTTGAGATCATCGGGCCGGGCGGCTCGCCTCCGGCACGACCTCTTGTCCCTGGGAGTGGATGTTGCTGCGATTCAGGAGACGCATTTCGTTTCCTCTGTGGACTGTCAGGTGCTGGCCCGAGACTTTGAGGTTTTCTCAGCATATGGCAGCCCGCTAGGGAAGGGAGTTTCCGTGCTGGTTAAACGTACCCTGTCGGCGACGGTCGATGTTGTCCATAGAGATGCGGTGGGTAGGCTGGTTGTGGCCGATGTTGCCGTAAAAGATTCTGTGTTTCGGGTGATTGCGGTTCATGCGCCCAGCACCGCTCGTGAGAGGGTCTCATTCTTCAGTCAGCTTGACGCGTTTGTAGATTGTCGGAAGCGGGTAGTGCTAATGGGGGATTGGAATTCCATCTTAGACCCCGACATAGATAAGGTAGGAGGCGGAGCTAGAGGATCGGAGAGGTGCGAGTCCAGCCTGGCTGATCTGATGGCTAGATGCGGTCTGGTCGACAGGTTTCGGTTCGAGCATCCAGGGCGGGAGATGTGGACGTGGACCAATAGTGTTTCCTCCTATCCAAATACTTATTTGGACAGGATGTTAGTTAGGAGAGGCGAAGTAGACTTCTTATCTTGTCCCACGTTCACTTGGCTAGGCCAGACGGACCATAAATTAGTTATGGCCCGGCTGAAGCTAGGAAATAGGCCTAAGTTAGCGGGGTACTGGAAGTTAAACACCTCCCTTCTGGAGATACAAGACTTCCAAGATCAGTTAAGAGAATTGATTAAAAAGGCACTAGTGGGGGCGGTTACCGGGAGTAAGTGGTGGTTAGGTCTCAAAGCCAAGATCAGAAGCTTCTCCGTCAAGTGTGCCCAGCGCCTCGCACTAGATAAGGCCAAGACGAAGAAGAAGCTAGAGCAGAAACTAGCCCAGGCTACGGGGGAGGGTGATAGGGTTAGTCAGGAACTAGCTAAGCAGGACCTTCTACGCGAGACTAGCGAGCGTTACGAAGGCCAAGTAGTTAGAGCTAGGCTTAGAAAGATAGGCAACGAAGCAGTCAATTCTGATGCAGACGTGCGCCGTGAGGTTTCTAGGCGTGGCTCGGACAAATACATTGCAAAAATCAAACATCCGAATGGACGCACCCTGGAATCGACTCGGGAGATCTGCGAGGGGTTTCGAGAACATTTCGAGGAGCGTTTTACGCAGCAGCCCGATCTTCCGGTCCTTGAGTTTAGCGACTATTTGGCCGACTCTCCCCGCCTCGAGGCGGCTAGAGCGGCTGGTTGCGAGGGCCGGGTGACGGAGCAGGAGGTCTTTACTGCGCTGAAGCAGGTCAACTGTGACAGATCGCCAGGACTTGATGGTCTGCCATACGAACTGTACTTGAGGCTGTCGCCCATGTTTCTGCCTCTTCTGACGGATATGTTCAACCATTGGTTTGCTCAGGGATCCATCCCAGGGCAGGTGACCAAGGGAGTGATCACATTGCTGAAGAAAGGTGACGGGCATGGAGGGGAAGAGTTAGACGACTACAGGCCCATAACTCTGCTAAACACAGAGTTGAAGATTTTGACGAAGGTCCTGTCGAATCGGCTGCAGGTTGTTATCGACGAGTTGGTTGAACCGGAACAGAACTACGCTGTGAAGGGGAGATCGATTCAGAACAACTTGCACCTGATCCGCATGATCCTAGAGGGGGGAATAGATGACGACACGGAAGCCGCGCTGATAAACTTAGATCAGTCCAAAGCTTTCGATAGGGTCGACCATCGTTTCCTGGCATCTGTCTTAGAGGCCGCCGGTTTTAAACCGGACTTTTGCAAGTGGATCTCCATAATGTATCGACAGCCCATGGCTGTCGTGCAAGTGAACGGAAAGCGCTCGAAACCCTTTGTTATCTCTCGGTCGGTTCGTCAGGGTTGTCCGCTGTCGCCCCTGCTTTATGTCCTGGCTTTGGAGCCTCTTCTCCGCAAGCTGAGACATGGGGAGGCAAATTCGGCCCTGCGCGGAATGGCTCTGCCTGGCGGCACAGCTGCCAAGGTATCCGCGTTCGCCGATGATGTCACGATCTTCGTGTCGGGCTTCAGAGACATTGAGGTCGTGTCGGAGGCACTCACACAGTACGAAAGAATTACAGGGGCCAAGATAAACCGCAACAAGTCGGTAGGACTGTGGTTGGGCACATGGAGTGGCAACGCAAACCTCCCTGCGCCCTTCAGCTGGACAGATGGCCCGGTCCGGATCCTCGGCGTGTGGTTTGGACCGGGTCTCCAGCTTGACAAGAATTGGTTGGAGGTACGGTCAAAGGTGGAGGCTGCAGTCAATTCGTGGCTTCCTAGGAAACTTTCCTTAAAGGGTAGAGCTGAGGCGTGCGCCACTTACGTCTTTCCTCTCATCCTTTACCGACTGGCCGTACTTCCCCTGCCTGCACAACACCTAAAAGCTCTTGTCGAACTCTTGTCCTCGCTCCTTTGGGACAGAGGAAGACACTGGGTGAGCAGACAGGTCTGTATTCAACGTCCGTGTGAGGGAGGCTTGGGAATGCCGGACTTGAAGTGTCATCGAGATGCTGAGAGGCTGGCCTTCCTGAGCCACTATATGCAGGAGGACCAACCGTGGCACCCCGTGGTTACTGCCGCCTTCCCCGACCTCGTTCTCGACCCTTCCATCGAGAGCCGTCGCAGGCCGCGGGGAGAATCTGCCTACATGAAAGAGTGCCGAGCCGCGCTAAAACGACTACCAAGGTCCAGTGACCTTGTGACTGCTACCCGTAGAGAACTCCACAGGGATCTAGTGAAGGGGGCCGCTGACGACCCGCTATGCGCGCGTTTGGGGTGGCAGCAGAGTGAGATCCGCTCCGCGTGGAGCTGGGCGCCAGGTTCGAGTCATCTGAACAATTCGGAGTTCTCTCTGACCTGGCGATTGGCCCGAAATGCACTTCCACTCAACAACATACAATGCAGTTCTGGGTTTCTGGAGTCGCCTGATTGTCCCCGTTGTGGGACAACGGCTGTGGAAACTACGGATCACGCTTTCTTCGATTGCCGCGAACTCCGCCAGTACTGGTCGTATGTCAATGGGGTGACGGCTCGCATCGATCCTGAGCATCCTCGCCCAATTACTGTATCCAATGTTGTGGACAACGTGAGGCCGCCGTGGGACCGGGAAAGACAAATGGTCTACGTTACGATTCTGGCCGTGGCGAGAATGGTGATTTGGACGTCGCGTCTGCAAGGTTGCCGGGGGGTGTTGTCTTTTTCTGATCAAGATCTGATCGCGTTCTTTAAACACCAACTACGGGTGAAGATCAGATGTGATAGAAGAAGGCTGCATCGCGCGGCATTTGACAGAAGATGGATACATGTGGCAAGTCTGTGTGTACGAAGAGGAGCCAAATTTGAATACGTGTTCCCCGCCTAGGTGTGGAACGCGCAGTTCTGTAAAGTTAAATTAAACAAGTAGTCTCTCAGCTAGCTGAGTGTGTGTTCCATCCCTCCCCGATTAGGAAGCCTCCAAGATCCCCATCCCCTCTTACCTGCAATTTTTGTTTTCACCCCTTCCTCTAAATTTTACCCATCTTGGAGAAAAAGAAATACAAACTAACCTCCATTCCTTACCCACAAAATTTTCTTTTCTCCATTCACCCCCATCTAGAGGGCATCCCCACCTAGAGACTGACCCGCAGAAGCGAGGTTCCTTTTACAAACCTAGTGGAACGGGCAGTCTATCAACTAGACGGGGTTGGGAGGGTCCTACTAATCACCTTTTGTTTTTTCTTCCCCCTCCCTCGACACAAATGAATTATTGTTACCATTTTATTATCTTTTTTGTTTTTACACGTCAATAAAAAATGTTTTAAAAATTGGGAGTTACTAGGACGTCCCCCAATATGAAAGGGTGAATGCGGTATTATGGTGAAAGAAGATACTAGCTGGGAGAAACTTTTGACTTTGTTTAGTTCTGGTGTGACAAGGATGACCAACGACCCCCAAAATCCCCCCTTTTGAGTTGGCCATGTGCCTAAGTTTTTTGTTCATCGTTGATTTTTTTTTCTGTATTTTTTTTTTTAACATGAATAAAAGATTTAATATCTCAAAGTGTAGTATCTGTTCTCTGATACATACACAGCGATAGGCAGTGTTGTTCTGGCGACACATTCTCGTGCCCGGAGAGCTTGTTGGGTAGCGTTCTGTCCGCACCCCCACTTGGTCTGTCTTTCTCTGCTCTCCCCCCTCACGGGGGGATCCGAGCTGATAATTTACGACCTTCCCGCGAGGGAGGGTCGGAAACACTTTCTCTCTTCCCTCCACTAACTTCCCACTCCCTCTCTCAGTTCTATCTCCCCTCTTGCCGCCTTTGGCGCCAAAGTCGGCTCCCAATTTGGACGCCGACTCCACGTCACTCATTTTGGTGAATTTATACAGGGAAGAGAGAGCTTTTTTCAAAAATGGACACCCCCAGCCCGGGGACCACCAATACAGATACCCCCAGCCAGGAGGCTACCACAAGAAAAACTGCTCCCCAAGAGGACGGTTCCCCAACAGGGGAAGCAAAAAGCAATGGGGCATACCGCCCGGACACTAAACCAAAGGACGCCCCTCAGAAGGGAGAAAACTCACCAGCAGCTCCCCAAGAGGGCGACTCCCCAAAAAGGGGAGGAAAAACAATGTTGGACGGGGCATCCCGTTCCGACAACAAAAATCAAGAGGCAGTAGCCCCAAAGGACGATAAGGGAGACAGTGATCCCCAAGAGGGCGACTCCCCACAAAGGGGAGAAAAAACAATGTTGGACAGGGCATCCCGCTCTGACAACAAAAATCAAGAGGCAGTAGCCCCAAAGGACGATAAGAGAGACAGTGCTCCCCAGGAGGGCTACTGCCCCAAAAGAGGAGCAAATCAAGAAAACGAGGGGGCATACAGCCTAGACCTCCCCAAAACAAAAGGGGCAAAAGCTCCCAAGGACAATAAAGAGGACAATGCTCCCCAGGAGGCCGACTCCCCAAAATGGGAAGTATTTCCTGGAAGAAGTATAGAGCAGGGAGAGTCGGTCCCAAAGGAAAGCGGAAAGGGAAATGCGCCTCAAAATAGCAACCCTTCCGCCAAGGAACAGCAAAAACAGTCCAACCTCACCAAAGATCCAACACCAACAAGAGGGTCGGCATGGGGGAAGACTGTAGAGAAGCAACTGTCCCCTCAAGAGTATAGAGACTTGTACTTGACCAAGTACAGACAATACATAGAGGGGGCAGAAATTAAACCAGTGCCAGGCGCCTGGGAGGCAATCGAAGACAGAGTGCTCTCCCTCATCATCTCGGATATGCCGGAAAACCGCCTCCTAGGGATGAAAAAGGAAGACATGGCAGGGCTCCTACACAAGCTAAACATCCCGGTATTATACCTGTACCAGAGGAGCTACGCCATGTGGGACATCCTCCTACCCACCAAGGAAGATGCGGAGAGACTCTCCCTACAGGAAATTAAGTATGGGAGAACAAAACTAAAGCCCGAATACCAGGGCAGGACAAGGACCCGGGTGCAGGTATTCAATGTACCTATGCAAATATCAGCAGAAATCCTGGGATCCTTCTTCACACAGTTCGGTGAGGTGGAAAAAATAACCCCAGTGCGGTCGAAAACCGGCATGCACTTGGGCAGCTACACTGTGGCCATGAGGCTAAAGAAAGAAGGCTTCCAGGCGATACCAGCACAGCTGACATTTAAGGAGGCAACTATGACAGTAGTAGTGGAGGGGCGTCGTCCGCACTGCTGGTTCTGCCAAAAACAGGGTCACATGGCCAAGAGCTGCCCTCAAAGGTCAACTCCTACTCAAGTGACACTAAAGGCGGTCCCAACCTCTGAGACAGCACCAGTGTCCAAACAGGCTGTCACAACTCCTGCAACCAGAGCACCAACCCCAGCACCGAGGAAACCCAAAACTGTGCAGGAGGCCAAAGGGGAGGAATGGATCACGGTAATGAGGCGGAAACGGAAGCCCACAATCCCATCTGCCACCGTCCCACAACCAACCCAACAACCGAGGCAGCAACAACAACAGCAGCCTCCACAACAGCCGCAGCAACAGCCATGGCAGCAGACACAGCAGCAGCAGCCAAACCAACCGTTGAACCAGCCGCAGCAACAACATCAGCTGCCGCGGCCAATTCCACAACCAATGCCACGAAAACAGCAGCAACAACAAAAACAGCAGCAGCAGCAACAGCCAGAACAGCAGCAACAAAAACGGCTGCAGCAACCAGAAAAGCAACAGCATCAACCGGAGAAAACACAATTAGAGGAGCAGCAACAACCAACGGTCCCCACACCAATTGAGACGGGGATCAAGCGAAGAAAACACTGCTCCTCTGAGGATGAATCTGCTAGTGAGAGGGAGAGGAACTCAACCTCACCACTCCCCGGTTCATTCAAAAGAATAAAAAAGAAAAGGAAAGGGGAAGAAAAGGCAGCCCCCACTCCCTGTGAGCATACACCACCTCTAACAACAACACAACCCACTTCCACCCCCATACCACATACTGCACCAACACTAGACACCGCACTAACACCAACACCATCAGACACCGCACCAACACCAGACACTGCACCAACACCAGACACTGCACCAACACCAACACCAGACACCGCACCAACACCAACACCAGACACCGCACCAACACCAGACACCACACCAACACCAGACACCGCACCAACACCAGACACCAGACACCACACAGACACTCGTCCCCACACCAATGCAAATTGAGCCGCCATCCCACAAAGAAAAGAATGAACCCGGGAGGGGGAGAGACCCTGCAGATTCTCCCACTTACGGACTCACTCCAACAGGGACTCTCGCCCTCGAAACGAGAGAGAAACTTTGTTTTGTAGACCCCCTGTCTGTGGCAATGGGCTTACCACACCGGCAGAGAAAAAATGTAAAACCTCTGCTGGACTTCCAACAGATAGGGGGAAAAGACGTTAATGTCCCCTCTAATTTCCCGGACGCCCCACGGCTAACAACTTTCGTCAGGCTTCCTGAGGCCTGCAAAACCAACGTGTGGACAATGCTGGAAGCCGCTGAAGGGGCTGGTCCGGGAATTGAACTGATTAGGAAAAATGACCCTTCCCTTGAGGAACTCGCAAAACAATGCAAGGGAAGGGTCCCAGTGTTGGTCCATCCGTCACTCTATAGGGCCCTTAAATTGACTTACCCTTTGGATGTCGGCGGCATTGTGAGAGAAGGTCAGGACATGAAAAACCTGACCACCTTGAGCATTGCACACAACGTCGGTGTCCTTTCCCCGGCTGACTTCGGAGCTGAGTGTAACACACCTTAAGGTAGGTACCATGGCTTTGAATTTGGCTAGTCTGAATGCGAGGGGCTTGAGATCATCGGGCCGGGCGGCTCGCCTCCGGCACGACCTCTTGTCCCTGGGAGTGGATGTTGCTGCGATTCAGGAGACGCATTTCGTTTCCTCTGTGGACTGTCAGGTGCTGGCCCGAGACTTTGAGGTTTTCTCAGCATATGGCAGCCCGCGGGGGAAGGGAGTTTCCGTGCTGGTTAAACGTACCCTGTCGGCGACGGTCGACGTTGTCCATAGAGATGCGGTGGGTAGGCTGGTTGTGGCCGATGTCGCCGTAAAAGATTCTGTGTTTCGGGTGATTGCGGTTCATGCGCCCAGCACCGCTCGTGAGAGGGTCTCATTCTTCAGTCAGCTTGACGCGTTTGTAGATTGTCGGAAGCGGGTAGTGCTAATGGGGGATTGGAATTCCATCTTAGACCCCGACATAGATAAGGTAGGAGGCGGAGCTAGAGGATCGGAGAGGTGCGAGTCCAGCCTGGCTAATCTGATGGCTAGATGCGGTCTGGTCGACAGGTTTCGGTTCGAGCATCCAGGGCGGGAGATGTGGACGTGGACCAATAGTGTTTCCTCCTATCCAAATACCTATTTGGACAGGATGTTAGTTAGGAGAGGCGAAGTAGACTTCTTATCTTGCCCCACATTCACTTGGCTAGGCCAGACGGACCATAAATTAGTTATGGCCCGGCTGAAGCTAGGAAATAGGCCTAAGTTAGCGGGGTACTGGAAGTTAAACACCTCCCTTCTGGAGATACAAGACTTCCAAGATCAGTTAAGAGAATTGATTAAAAAGGCACTAGTGGGGGCGGTTACCGGGAGTAAGTGGTGGTTAGGTCTCAAAGCCAAGATCAGAAGCTTCTCCGTCAAGTATGCCCAGCGCCTCGCACTAGATAAGGCCAAGACAAAGAAGAAGCTAGAGCAGAAACTAGCCCAGGCTACGGGGGAGGGTGATAGGGTTAGTCAGGAACTAGCTAAGCAGGACCTTCTACGCGAGACTAGCGAGCGTTACGAAGGCCAAGTAGTTAGAGCTAGGCTTAGAAAGATAGGCAACGAAGCAGTCAATTCTGATGCAGACGTGCGCCGTGAGGTTTCTAGGCGTGGCTCGGACAAATACATTGCAAAAATCAAACATCCGAATGGACGCACCCTGGAATCGACTCGGGAGATCTGCGAGGGGTTTCGAGAACATTTCGAGGAGCGTTTTACGCAGCAGCCCGATCTTCCGGTCCTTGAGTTTAGCGACTATTTGGCCGACTCTCCCCGCCTCGAGGCGGCTAGAGCGGCTAGTTGCGAGGGCAGGGTGACGGAGCAGGAGGTCTTTACTGCGCTGAAGCAGGTCAGCTGTGACAGATCGCCAGGACTTGATGGTCTGCCATACGAACTGTACTTGAGGCTGTCGCCCATGTTTCTGCCTCTTCTGACGGATATGTTCAACCATTGGTTTGCTCAGGGATCCATCCCAGGGCAGGTGACCAAGGGAGTGATCACATTGCTGAAGAAAGGTGACGGGCATGGAGGGGAAGAGTTAGACGACTACAGGCCCATAACTCTGCTAAACACAGAGTTGAAGATTTTAGCCAAGGTCCTGTCGAATCGGCTGCAGGTTGTTATCGACGAGTTGGTTGAACCGGAACAGAACTACGCTGTGAAGGGGAGATCGATTCAGAACAACTTGCACCTGATCCGCATGATCCTAGAGGGGGGAATAGATGACGACACGGAAGCCGCGCTGATAAACTTAGATCAGTCCAAAGCTTTCGATAGGGTCGACCATCGTTTCCTGGCATCTGTCTTAGAGGCCGCCGGTTTTAAACCGGACTTTTGCAAGTGGATCTCCATAATGTATCGACAGCCCATGGCTGTCGTGCAAGTCAACGGAAAGCGCTCGAAACCCTTTGTTATCTCTCGGTCGGTTCGTCAGGGTTGTCCGCTGTCGCCCCTGCTTTATGTCCTGGCTTTGGAGCCTCTTCTCCGCAAGCTGAGACATGGGGAGGCAAATTCGGCCCTGCGCGGAATGGCTCTGCCTGGCGGCTCAGCTGCCAAGGTATCCGCGTTCGCCGATGATGTCACGATCTTCGTGTCGGGCTTCAGAGACATTGAGGCCGTGTCGGAGGCACTCACACAGTACGAAAGAATTACAGGGGCCAAGATAAACCGCAACAAGTCGGTAGGACTGCGGTTGGGCGCATGGAGTGGCAACGCAAACCTCCCTGCGCCCTTCAGCTGGACAGATGGCCCGGTCCGGATCCTCGGCGTGTGGTTCGGACCGGGTCTCCAGCTTGACAAGAATTGGTTGGAGGTACGGTCAAAGGTGGAGGCTGCAGTCAATTCGTGGCTTCCTAGGAAACTTTCCTTAAAGGGTAGAGCTGAGGCGTGCGCCACTTACGTCTTTCCTCTCATCCTTTACCGACTGGCCGTACTTCCCCTGCCTGCACAACACCTAAAAGCTCTTGTCGAACTCTTGTCCTCGCTCCTTTGGGACAGAGGAAGACACTGGGTGAGCAGACAGGTCTGTATTCAACGTCCGTGTGAGGGAGGCTTGGGAATGCCGGACTTGAAGTGTCATCGAGATGCTGAGAGGCTGGCCTTCCTGAGCCACTATATGCAGGAGGACCAACCGTGGCACCCCGTGGTTACTGCCGCCTTCCCCGACCTCGTTCTCGACCCTTCCATCGAGAGCCGTCGCAGGCCGCGGGGAGAATCTGCCTACATGAAAGAGTGCCGAGCCGCGCTAAAACGACTACCAAGGTCCAGTGACCTTGTGACTGCTACCCGTAGGGAACTCCACAGGGATCTAGTGAAGGGGGCCGCTGACGACCCGCTATGCGCGCGTTTGGGGTGGCAGCAGAGTGAGATCCGCTCCGCGTGGAGCTGGGCGCCAGGTTCGAGTCATCTGAACAATTCGGAGTTCTCTCTGACCTGGCGATTGGCCCGAAATGCACTTCCACTCAACAACATACAATGCAGTTCTGGGTTTCTGGAGTCGCCTGATTGTCCCCGTTGTGGGACAACGGCTGTGGAAACTACGGATCACGCTTTCTTCGATTGCCGCGAACTCCGCCAGTACTGGTCGTATGTCAGTGGGGTGACGGCTCGCATCGATCCTGAGCATCCTCGCCCAATTACTGTATCCAATGTTGTGGACAACGTGAGGCCGCCGTGGGACCGGGAAAGACAAATGGTCTACGTTACGATTCTGGCCGTGGCGAGAATGGTGATTTGGACGTCGCGTCTGCAAGGTTGCCGGGGGGTGTTGTCTTTTTCTGATCAAGATCTGATCGCGTTCTTTAAACACCAACTACGGGTGAAGATCAGATGTGATAGAAGAAGGCTGCATCGCGCGGCATTTGACAGAAGATGGATACATGTGGCAAGTCTGTGTGTACGAAGAGGAGCCAAATTTGAATACGTGTTCCCCGCCTAGGTGTGGAACGCGCAGTTCTGTAAAGTTAAATTAAACAAGTAGTCTCTCAGCTAGCTGAGTGTGTGTTCCATCCCTCCCCGATTAGGAAGCCTCCAAGATCCCCATCCCCTCTTACCTGCAATTTTTGTTTTCACCCCTTCCTCTAAATTTTACCCATCTTGGAGAAAAAGAAATACAAACTAACCTCCATCCCTTACCCACAAAATTTTCTTTTCTCCATTCACCCCCATCTAGAGGGCATCCCCACCTAGAGACTGACCCGCAGAAGCGAGGTTCCTTTTACAAACCTAGTGGAACGGGCAGTCTATCAACTAGACGGGGTTGGGAGGGTCCTACTAATCACCTTTTGTTTTTTCTTCCCCCTCCCTCGACACAAATGAATTATTGTTACCATTTTATTGTTATCTTTTTTTGTTTTTACACGTCAATAAAAAATGTTTTAAAAATTGGGAGTTACTAGGACGTCCCCCAATATGAAAGGGTGAATGCGGTATTATGGTGAAAGAAGATACTAGCTGGGAGAAACTTTTGACTTTGTTTAGTTCTGGAGTGACAAGGATGACCAACGACCCCCAAAATCCCCCCTTTTGAGTTGGCCATGTGCCTAAGTTTTTTGTTCATCGTTGATTTTTTTCTGTATTTTTTTAACATGAATAAAAGATTTAATATCTCAAAGTGTAGTATCTGTTCCGACAGATACTGCAAGCTAAGACTAGCAAAGACCAGCTATGACTAGCAAAGACCATATGTGGGGGTAACCCCACATATCTGAACTTGGTCAAGGTAGGGATCACCCTACGACCACAGTTACTATCCAGCTCCCATTTCCCACCTCTCGGGAGCAGGATCCCCCTTTCCCTCCCCCCTCCCTCCATCTCCACATTAAAAAACGGCCTTGTGCCTAATTTGCTCAGTGGGGAAGCAAATAGATAAACCCAGGTCCCAAGAACAGCTTTTACCAGGTTGGAGATCGCGTATGGGTCAGAAGACCGCAAAATCGATGTACCATGAGGTTCGGCAAGGGTGAGGTGACCAAGGTGATCAGCCCTCAGTCGATTTTGGTGGACGGTGTGCCTCGTCACGTGAAGGATTTGCGCCCTCGCCATTATGTTGTTACATCGGAGGAAGAGGGAGACTCAGACAGTATGATGTCTTCTGAAAAGACAGAGAGTATGATGCAGGACGACGAAGAGGATTTTGAGCCATATAATGTACATACTGAAGAAGCGGAGGAAGGACCACCCGTCTTGCCTCTACGAAGGAGTACCCGACAGAAACGAATACTGCCCCCCTGCCCTGATTGTGAAACACCGCCTATGGAGCAGACTGGTGGCAATAATGGCGATGAGGAGGATGGCAGGGAGGAAGTGCTGCCTCCGGTTCTTCGGAGAAGTACCAGACAGAGACGACTGCCCCCCTGCCCCATTTGTGATCATGAGATCAGGGGGGAGTGTAGCAGAAGTAGCAATAACTAAAATGAGGGGAAAAAGTACGTCTGTTGTGTCACCAGTTGGGGGGAAAAAGAGAATTCCAAGATGGCGTCCGGGGGTTTTTATTAGCATTTACCCCATGCAACTCTCGGAAAATCACGTTTCTGTCTCATGTGATTATGCAAATGGATAATTCCCGGCCACTATAAAAGCAGGAGGCTAGAGACGAGTCGGCAGTGTCCTGCAAACTGTGTGTGTGGGTGTTTCTGGCGATTGGAGTGTGTCTTCTTTTACCACGGACAGGAATTCCCTCTCTTCTGGAGGTGGGCGATATTGACTATTTTGAAGTTGTACTGTTGCTGACAGAACATTTTTTTTTTTTTTTTTTTTTTTGCCTACTACATTTTTGTTTCAGTTTTATATAAATACAACTACAAACCAGAATGAAAAATGGAAGAAACGAAAATTTTTTTTTTGTTTGGCAAGACTGGAGTTTAGGTGGAAAAATAATCTCGAACCCTTTATTACATAAAAGAAACCAAACTCCCTAATCACCCTTACGTTACTATGCCAACAATGTAAAAGCAATGACTTCAGAAGTTAATAGTTTAAATAAGCAGAACTTCATTTTTTAAAAATAAACAATATGAAAACAACTTAAAAAAAAAGAAGGAATAAACACTTATTTACGAGCAGGCCTTGGCTTGTTTGAAGGGGAAATTTTTAAATCCATCTTTATTTATGAATCAAATTTTTGAGGATATTATTCTTCGACCAGAGCAATTTTTATCGATTGAAGACCTTAAAATTCTTCTTGAGCGCGTTAAGCTTGGATTGACTGAGATAGACAAGTCCTTTGGTACAGATTTTTTTTTCAGATAATTCTACATCTGGAACTATGGTTGCACACATTCTGTTCGCTAAATTTCCGAACAGTATGCGCAAAGAGCTAATGAACAAATCTAACGAACGTTTCTTCCTTTCTTTCTTCCATCATGTCGTACACTTTCAACATTTTTGGATATATTGATGGCATCACCATTTCGAGGTGGGAAAATAGCCTGCCAAAAGTATTGGCTTCTTCTTCAGATTCAAAATCCAATATGGCGAAGAGTTCTGAGCCTAAACAGATTTATTCAAAAAAGAGTAATAGTAACTCTAAGTCTCTCGTTAATAATGGAGAGATCAATGAATTTTGTAAATTATCTAGGGTTACTGATCACCCAACTAAAATTTGTTCCAAATATCGAGACTTTGACTCGAAAATTATAAGAGCCAAAGAACTCAAATTATGTATCAGGTGCCTCAATGAGTATTCTGAGACTGTTTGCAAGGGGATAAAGGGTTTTTCTTATCCTTGCGCCGTTTGTAATTTTAAGAACCATTTTTCTATTATGTGCCCCAAATGTCCCAAATCCTTTGTGAGACGTGTTGCGGACCAGGATATAAATACCCTAACTCGCTACAAGAAAAAATAATGAAACGAATTGAATGAAGGAAACAAAGAACTCAAATGCTGGAATAAAATAAACATTTCGTTTATTTTCTGTTGAGAAATGAAAGTCTTGGGTGTACACGTGTTCATTCGGCCGTTGACGACTACGCGCGTGGAAGGAAAGGGGAATGCAATAGAAAAACGCGAAGTGGTAAGCCGGCCTGTAGAAAGAGAGGGTTAAGCTCAGTAGAGAGTCGCGCACATCTGTGTTGATGGACCAAAGTCGAAGGGGAGATAGAGTGAGAAAGTCAATCCAGTTCATGGAGAGAGAAAGTGTATAAAGTGTACGTGCGCTTATCCCACATTACAGTAGCAGGGAGAGTGACGTTAGGGCGTGCAGTCGGTTTGCTGACTCAACAGGTCGAACGCTGCTCCGGACGAAAAAGGGTAGTTGACAGGTTTTGTTGACTTTTATACTGGGGTTAGTGTTCTGACTGCACATGTCTGGCTTTCACTTAAAAGGAAGTGACATCACAGCTCGGGTGTGTGTGCGCACGTTAGCGTGTGTGTGTATGTGCATGAATGTGAGTGTGTGTATGAGGATGTGTACATGCGTGTGTGTGTGCATGCGTACGTGTGGGTGTGTATATGTGAAGAAAAACATGTTCGAACAGACGTACATCATTATTGGGACAGGAAAATGTATATTTCCTGTACTCAAAATATCAATGAAGGTGAAAGGGCGCCCAATCTATTTTTACTGTCTTTTGGATACGGGTAGCCAGAAATTCTTCTTTTCTGATGTAATACCAAACCGTTTAAGTCCCGGGAATAAATTAAAACCTGGGATGGTGGAAATGCCTATTAATACTCTTGTGGGGACAAAGTCATTAAAACGTAGGGAGCTGGAAGTGTCTCTTAAATTGGGACATCAGCGTTCCTTTCCTTTTTCTGCTTTCTTTGCAGATTATTTGAAGTTAAAATTCCAGGTGGACAAATTCAATGAGATCACGTCAAAGTTGACTAAAGAGGGTTTTCGTCTTTGTCCTGGATACTCTGAATTGAATGGGTCTGCTATTCACGGCATAATTGGCCTGGACCTTATTCCACGGATAGATAATCTCCGTTTAATTAAATGTTTGAGAGGTTCTGCATGGAAACTCCCTAAGTACATAATTCCCTTCGGCGAGGGGTCTAAATTTTTAAATTCCAATGCAAAGGTTAAGGAAAAGTTACCTGCCTTTGATCAAGTTATTAAAGCACTACCTACATGCAATTCTTACTTAATTGATAGCATGTTAAATCCTGTAGCTACTTACGAAGATGTGCTTCAACACTTTTTCGATGATTCTGCTGTCGAACATGGAGTGGAAAGGTTTTTATCCCTGGACTCCATTAGTATTGACGAAACAAAAAGGTTGTCTTCTCCTGATGAAGAAAAAAATAAATGCCTTCAAGGAAGCTATTGTTCTTTAGGACGGCAAATATTATATCAATCTACCATGGGATCCTGAGAAGCTTCCTAGGGTAGAATCCAACTATGTGCATGCATAGAGTGACCCAGTCCTTAGAAGGAAAAGGACTGTATGATGATTATATGCAAGTCTTCAAGGAGTATGAAGACTGTGGGATTATTGAATCCTTCTCTATTCCACATGGAATGTATGAGAACTATATATGAATTCCCCACAAACCTGTAATTAAGGAAGGTCAGGGAATACCTACGAAGATACGTCCTGTTTTCAACTGTTCTCTGAAGCGTAATGGCAGTACTTCGATTAATGATGCAGCTTATTCGGGCATCAATTTAACAGCACAATTGCTAGATATTTTACTAGCTTTCAAGAAAGAGAAGTATGTTTTCTTAGGCAATCTACGTAAAGCATTTTTACAGATCTGATTGAAATCTATCCAAAATAAAAATAGATTTTGTCTTTTCTCAAGGTGAACGGTAAATTGTGCGCCTACAGATTCAATACAATTATATTTGGTTTTAATGCCAGCCATTTTATACTGAGTCTTATACTCAAGTATCATGTCGAAAAATATGAGGCAGATTTATTCTCATACACGATTTCCAAAAACTTCTATGTTGACAATTTGGTCACTACTAGTAGTGACAGTGATTCATTGATTTCTGTATGTAGCAAGGTCCGTGACAGGCTAAAGGAGGCAGGTTTTGAGCTCTAATCCTGCAATTTCAATTGCACGAGCTCGCAAAGAAAAATGATGGAAAATGATTCTATTACATCTCCTTCCCTCACCTATGAAAAGGTGCTGGGGTATCAATATTCCCCTCAAAGGGATTCCTTTAAAATTGCTCCCACAGTAATAGATGACAGTGCTAATACTAAACGTGGGATATTATCTCAAGTTTCGAGTGTTTATGATTCGTTATCATTGCTTCTTCCTGTCACTGTGCAGGGGAAGATTATTATCAACTAACTATGGAAAAAATAACTTATCTTGGGATCAGCAAATCCCTGAAGAATTTATCACCTCGTGGCACCCACATTCCAAGGAGTTGAACAGTATATGGGACTTTGAATTCCCCAGATGTATACTCCTGGAGGACTCCCTAATTGAAATTATTTGTTTTTGCAATGCTTCTAAGCACACTTACAGGTTTTCCTTGTATGCCAAGCAAGGGGCTCAATGTTCTTTAATATTTGCCAAGGCTAAGGTGGCTCCCATTAAAGGGAAATCACTTCCCGTATTGGAATTATTGGCTATATTTCTAGCCCTTAAAGTTATTCCGCAGGTTTTGGAGGCTCTAATACCTATCAATATCAAATCATTTTTTCTTGTGTCTGATGCACAAGTAGCCCTGTCGTGGGTTTTAAATGGCAAAGCTTCAAAAAAGAATATTTTTGTGGAAAATCGTGTATCTGATATAAACAAAGCTATTGAGGAGGTTAGCCTTAAATGTGATGTAACCCCTAAATTCAAATATGTTCCTTCGCCAGACAATCCAGCAGATCTTCTAACCAGAGGCATTACTACCTGTACGTTCAAACAAATGTTCAAAGTTTGGATTTGCAGACCAGATTGGCTTAATCAAGTTAACATCTGCTGGCCCATATCTCCCTTACCCTGTCTTAACGACAGTAACAAAAAATTGTAACATGTATGTTCTCGGATGAAGCTGATTCAAACGAGAGTCGTTTACCAATTAAAATATCTGATTTCTCCACATTAACTAACGCAATTAATGTCTTAGAAAAAGGTTTTAGATTCGGTGACAAAAAAATTACAACACCGAAAGACTGACACCGTTAACAGAGCTAAATTGTTGCTTTTTTCTCATATGCAAATTGAGAAATTGGCTTATTTGAAGCAACCTACAAATAAAGTTGCACCCCCATGGGTGACGGCTTATTTCTGGATAAGGATGGACTGATGCGGACCCAAGGACGCATTCAGAACTCCGATGTTTTTCCATGTGATGTAAAATTTCCTATACTGTTAGGAAAAAATAGTTACATGACCAAATTGGTCATTATTGAATCTCACTTGAATTGTTGTCCTATGGGAACAAATTCTACCCTTAGTAAATTAAGGCTATCCGGCTTTTGGCTCCGCCAGGGGAGACAAGCGGTGAAATCTGTTCTCCGTAGCTGTATCATATGTAGGAGAATCAATTCCCTACCAGACAAGTCTCCCTCCGGGTCTCAACTGCCCTCTCATAGGGTAAATTTTGTCCGGCCCTTCAAATACGTGGGTATGGACTTTACCGGACATTTTTTTGTCAAAAATAATAATCAGGACGTCAAAATGTACATCCTACTATTTACTTGTATGAGTTTACGTGCTATACATCTGGAATTACTTTCTTATTAGCTTTTATTAGGTTCACCAACTTATTCGGTGTGCTCACCCACATGTATTCCGACAATGCTAAATCATTCTTGGCGTCGGGTATTATATTGTCAGACGTACTTGTCTCTGACGAATTTAAAGAACATTTCAAATCAACTACTATCGTTCATTATACCATTATCCTTTACTCTGCTTGCCATGGGTGGGGGGCATGGGAAAGATTGATTAAGACTGTTAAACAGTGTCTATCAAAGTTGTTGGGTAGGAGGAAAGTCGGTTACTTCGATTTTCTAACCTTTCGGATGTTCAAAAGGCCATAAATGATAGGCCACTAACATTTATTTCAGTTTCAGATAAAAGCTTTGATATTTTCACCCCTAATCATTTTTTGCAGACAGGATATCACCCCCGCCTGCTATCAATAATTGTGGTTCAAAGGATCTTTCCCCAAAACCTCTCAATAGAAATACGCTCTTGCATTCCCTTGAACTGAGGGATGAATTCGTCAGTAAATTTAGACATATTTGGCACAATGACTACTTGCTCTCAATTAGAGAAGTAGACGCCAACATTAAAGATCAAGGCCTTCCGAAGATCTTGGAGGGTGAAATTGTTCTTATCAAATCTCCGAATAAGTCCCAATCTTTCTGGGGTTTGGGCAAGGTAATGAAATTATTGGTCAGTAATGACCATAAGGTCCGCTCGGCTTCAGTTTTGAAGGACGGGTGTGTTCAAGTTCATTCTTTAAAAAATATTTATCCTCTAGAGGTAAAACACAATTCTGAATCTGCAATAGCAGAATTTACGGAAGAAGGAGGCCCCCACTTCTGCCCTACATGTTCGATCGCCAATGATGGAACAACACCTATGGTGTGTTGCGACTCATGCGATAATTGGTATCATTTCAGTTATGTTCGGTTTGATCAGCGGGACACCATAGGTGAGTGGGTGTGTCCGAGTTGTACGGACAAAATGTCAAAATAAATTCTTATATTCTATTATCGGCGTCGCCGACTCAAGTTAAAGTCACTTTTTCTTGTCATTGATAATTTCTCTAGTTAGACTAGAATGACTTGTTATAATTTTGAATTTAGCAGCAGACACACACATTGAATTCATTGCTATTATTATATTAATGTTAAGTCCCACGGGACGAAATTCTTACCTGTCACTTATTGACAGTTTTTTAAAAGTACATCATTATCTTGTTTAAAAAACTAATGATTATCCATTACTTTTTCTTCCTTTACTTGCCAGTGTGTAAGAAATTCTGCAGAAATAAGCAAGCTTTGGACGGTTTCTCCGCACATGGATTTATTTTAACCAAACAAATTGCATGTTATAACTAACTGTCGAGAATGTTCTTGGTGCCAATATTCCCTTTTTCAGACCAGGATCCAAAAAGACGCAGAGTTGGACAGACGTGGATTTCTCACTTGAATCGAGGCAGTGAAAAAATACTTTGTTGCTTTGAGACGTGGAGTGAACATTATCTTGCAATTACCAATGCCCTTAAGTAGGGCGAATTATATTTGCACGCTCGTGCTACAATTTGATGTCTGTCAAGACGAAATTAAGGTCTACAGTTTGACCTGTTTATCCGCCATTGGACTGACTCGAAGGACTCCTCGTGAATGCCCGGCCAGCAGTATCAATCCTGGAAGACACCTGAACTCCAACTTGTGCATTCTTCATCAGCGGGAATTCTACCCAGCCTTTATCGAAGATGAACTATTATTCCCTTCGGGGACGTTACTTGCTCATAGTGGCAGATAGCTGAAGATGACACGTCTTTTGCAACATGGACCTTTTTTACTTTAATAAAATTTACGTTGAAGTACCGAATTTTTTATAATTTTACATGGTAAATTTTTACTTGGTTTCCATCTTAACATTTTCCTTTAAAATTACGAGTTTTAAAGGTTTGGACGGAATTTTGGGGTTGTCACCAAAATCCGCTTTTTAAGGTAACAAATTAAAGGAAAAAAGGGAAACATAAACAAGCAAAATAAATGAGCAAAAGAAATACAGACCCGAAATGAATGTAAAATGATCCGAAATTTATGTAAAGAAAATAGTTATGGTTGCTTGTATTTTCCTAAGCTCAGGTTTTAAAAACCTGTAACAGGAAATAAAAAAAACAAAAAAAACAAATCTCACTTGATAGAAAGGCTGAAATAAAAGCACATAAAAAATAGAAAATATTCTTTTTTCAGTTTTTTAACAAAAAGTTTTTCAACAAAAAGTTTTTCAACAAAAAGTTCTTTTCTCTCTTTTTTTCTGAAAAGAAAAACATGCATGTTGCAAAGTTCTTTCAAAGTTATTTTCTTTTTCTCTGTCTCTTTTCTCTGTCTCTTTTTTTTTTTTAACAAACAAAACCTTCAAAAGGTTTAAAAGAAAGTTCTCTAAAAAAGGGGGTTTCTTATTCTTTCTCTCCCTATCTCCGAAAGGGTTGGTATCTCTTATTTTTCTTCCGAAATAATTCTACGTTCCTCTGAAAAGTGTTGTCTTGCTATTTCTTCATCCGTTTGAAAGGAGGACAAAGAAATAAATCACTGTTTACGAGTCTTCCGTCCACAGCTAGTAATAATTAGTTTTCAATAAATGGTGTTTTTTGAAACACCAATTTCAACCTCTCAATAAGGCCTTCCACCCTTAAGGACGGTTGAGAATTTTACGTCGCTCGCTGGGCCCGACAGAACTCCAAAAAACAGGACTTCACTGTTCGATGTCTTCTTTGGAATTAATTTGAAAATGGTGGAAGAAAGATTTCTGGAATTCACTTTACAGTCCAACCAATCAGCATTAAGCAATGCTGACGGCTACCAAGAAAAAAGGGAAGTCATTAAGAGAGAGAGAGAGAGAGAGAGAGAGAGAGAGAGAGAGAGACAGAGACAGAGACAGAGACAGACAGACAGACACACAGAGAGTGAGGAGAGAAAATGCCCGCGAGGACTTAATGAAAATGACAAAAAAGGGAGAGAGAGAGTGAGTGAGTGAGTGAGACGTGCCCACATTCGCCAGCTGCAGGCTCCAACGACTGCTAGTAGGTCAAGATGAGGAGGGGTAGGGGTTAAGTGAATTTTACAAGTTGGCGAAAATGCTGACATCCACACCCTTCCCTTTTGCATTGATAATGGCAAGATCCTTAAAAACTAAAATTCTGACAGTTTTCCGATATGCTGAAAACGAATATTGCATTTAAATTCTCCGCAAATAATTATTTTTATGAATATTTAGCAATATAGTTTTTTATTTATTTGTTAAAAGTGGTGGCCATAGTTTTTAATTTTTAATTTTACGCAACAGAAATAGAATTTTAAAAAATAATTTGGAAATAAATATTGTTCACGGATCTTTTTCAATTTTAATTTTTAACAAACAATATAAACCTTGTTACATTTTAATTTTGAAAGAAGGAAAAAGTAACAAATTTCAATGTTTTTCAAAAAAATTGAAAATAATTGAAAGAGAACACATGTGAAAATTAATAAATTACAATAGAATACGCGTGTTTAAACTACTCATGTGATTTAATAATAATCACGTGATTAAATTTTGCATTAAAAAAATCACATTGCTTAAAATTATTAAAAGTTCTATTCATATTGTTTAAATCTAAACTTAAAAAAGGTCTCCATAGTTTAAAATTAGAAAAAAGTTCTATTTATATTGCTTTTAATTAAAATAAAACATTTTCATAAGTTTACAATTATAAAAAAGTTTTATTTATATTTAATTTTTTTTTATATGTTCTGATGATTTAATATTTCTATTTCTATTAATATTGTTTATCATTAAAAAAAAAAAAAAGGTATTCATTGCTTAAAATTATTAAAACAAAATTTACATAGTTTTCATGGCAACGTAACGGTGACCACAGGAATTAAATTCCGTTTATGCGATAGAAGTTTCGAGATTATTTTTCCACCTAAACTCCAGTCCTGTCTTTTCTTTTACACATGTCTATTTCAAATTTGATATGATGAATCAAAACTGTAAAAATAGTATAAAAGTTTTTTTTTTGGTACTTATGCAGTTTTGTTACCGTGATTTTCATGAGCGTTTCTGAGAAGACCAAAAACCTAAATAACGAAAACTAGTTGCGAATATATCTTAAAGAGAAAATATTAAAACACCACTGGTAATGTTGAACTTTTATGTTAACAAGAAAACGAAAACGAAGTAAAACAAGATATAGAAAAAAAATGTACATGTCTTTGTATGAAACCTTTTTTGATTTATAGTTGTTTGGGGGCATTGTCGTTTTTTTTTCTGCGGTGGACATTACTATGAATTTTTTTCTTGTTAGTTATTAATCTTTTGGTTCAATATGCAGGCGAAAGGATCTTTGAATTTTTGTCTCCACATGAAGTTTCAGATAGCTTTCTAATAGTTTCCTGTTGGTCCTACATTTGATTTTGTTTCTTTGCTTTGCTTCCCTTCACATTCTTTCGACATGGTTCGTTGTCGTGTGTGTAGTAAGGTCAACAAAGTTTATTTATTTATTGAAAAAAAAATTTTTTTTACACAGTGATCACCACTTATCAAGGCCCGGAAGCCACTCAAGGATAAGGGTTATTGCAAGTACATTACGTTCGTGTGGAGATTTGATGAAGTGTTTACTTAAGGGGGCGGTTCATTAGGAATTTCTTAACATTGGACTTGAAGACATCCAAGTTGTAGTCCGGTGGGAAGCAGGCAGACGGAACAGAGTTCCACAGGCGTGCAGTTCTAAGAAAGAAGCTTTGTTCATGGAATCCGTGTTTTGATTTAGGGACAGATATAGAGCGGGGGAAATTTTTCACAGTGGATTCAGCTAGACGGGTGTTTTTCGTGAAAGATTGGCGAGGGGGGACCAGAGATTGGAGTTCAGACGAGCACCTGCCATGGAAATAACGATAAAACAAGGATAGGCTCGCAACGTCTCTTCTGTAGGAGAGAGGTTGCAGGGTAGAGAAAAGGGCATCCCCCACTAAGCCACAAAGTCTATTTTGTACTCTGTCAAGGCAGGATAGGCTGTTTTTAGCAGCTCCTGTCCAGATATGGCAACAGTATTCCATCTTTGGACATACTTGGCTTTTATATAGATAGAGAATTGCATCAGTAGTGAGATATCTTCTGGAGCGGTAGAAGGATCCCACCATCTTTCCAGCGACCTTGGCAACAGACTTGATGTACGTGCTCCATTTCAGATCAGGAGTAAAGGTCAAACCCAGAAGCTTGTCAAAACACGGGGCCTCTCCCAGACGAGAGCCATCCATCACAATTGATGCCAGATGGGGATCAGAGCGTTGATGATGTAAGGATAGGAGTTTGGTTTTAGATGCATTAAAGGTAACCAGCCACATCTTCCCCCACTGAACCACGCGCTCGAGATCAGAGGAGAGAGAATCAGAGAGAACTTTGTCATTTACAGCCTTTGATGTGTTGCCATAGATGGTCGTGTCATCAGCATAGATGTCAACGAATGATTTAAGTATGTGTTTAGGGAGGTCATTGATGTAGATCAGGAAGAGAGTTGGGCCCAGGATTGACCCCTGAGGGACTCCAGCATTTATATTGCAGGCCTCCGATTTTTATCCATCTACCACTACTCTTATGAGCCTATCGGAGAGAAATGATTTAATGATTGAGAAAACATTTCCAGTTATACCGTAGCTGGAAATCTTGTGAAGTAGACCCTTATGCCATACCTTGTCGAAGGCCTTTGATATGTCAAGAGCAATTGCCCTAGAAAGGAAGCCTTTGTCAAGAGATTCACTAATCCTGTGGGATATAACCGTCAGCACATCTGCGGTAGATCTTGCAGAGTGGAAACCATATTGTGTGTCACTAAGAAGATTGTTTCTGCTGAGGTGGTTTACTATTTCTCTATTTAATATGGATTCCAGCAACTTACTCATAACACACAGGAGACTTATTGGTCTGTACTGAGAGGGAGATGACTTATCACCTGAATTTTTAAATACAGGGCAAACTGATGAGGTCTTCCAGGGAGTCGGAAAGCACTTCTCCTTAAGGCAGCGCTTAAATAGTTTCGTAAGTATGGGAGCAAGTTCTGGTTGAAGCTTTTTTAACACTATAATTGGATGCCATCAGGGACAGTTGCTTTACTGGAATCTAGGTTCTTGATTAGCTTGGCGACCTCATGCACAGATATTTGTATGTTACCTAGCTTGTTCTGTGTTATAGGAGGAAATATGGGGAGTTGATGGCCTTCGTCGCATAGGGTAGAATTAGCTGCAAAGTTCTTTGCAAATAGTTTGGCCTTGTCTGACGCTGACGAGATGACCTCTGGTCTATTGATAATGGTTGGGATAGAACGCACACTTCTGTTCAGGATCCTATTTGTTATTTGCCAAAACTGGTGGGAACCAAGCCGCTGATCAGCTACCTTGGATTTAACAGACTGGGCATATAGCTCTCTTGCATTTTTTATTACTCTTTTACAGTGGTTGCTGGCAGTCCTGAAAGCAGCTTTAGTCTCAGTGCATCTATTACGTTGGTAGCTATGGAAAAAGTGATTTCTGTGCGCGATAGCAGCAGCACATTCTGGAGAGAACCATGGCTGGCTGTTAGGTTTTTGTTGGAATTTTTTAGATGGCATGAATTGGTCTATGCCTACAATTAACCATTCGGTCAGATCTGATACTATAGAGGACACTTTCTTTTTAAACATGGAGTGCAGAGGTAAATCAGATATGAATGTACGGAAGCTATCCCAGTCAGCCATAGAGTATTGGTATACAGTACGGTGGAGGGGTACGTCTGGGGGCTTCTTACATTTCGTTTTTATCTTAACTGATACGACGGAGTGGTCGGAGGATCCTAGAGGAGAATGAACGGAACATGAACATAGCTCAGGGGAAGTTGAGAGAAAAAGGTCTAGCAGACTTGCATATTGACCAGGTGTATCGGGCACACGGGTGGGTGTGCGAACAATCTGAGTGAGGTCATAAGCAATGGCAAAATCATGACAAAACCTCCCCTCATCATCTGTCTTATTTGAATGGGTCAGCCATTCCACGTTATGGACGTTGAAGTCACCACAGATGTGGATGTTAGTCGAGGGATATGAAGACAGTATGTGGTCTATTTTCTCAGATATGCTCTTAAAGATAGTAACTCCGCTGATGTGGAGCCTATAGAGGGCAAATATAAATGCAGTGATGTTAGCAAGTGCAACCCTGAAGCACATATAGGGTAAATTAGGATCTTCTCTAGAGATATCCCTGCCACACGGGAAGCCATCCTTAATGTAGGCACATATTCCATGCCCATGGCGATCTTGGGTGTCAGATTTAGCTGTTAAGTTAGAGTATCCATTAATTATGAACTCATCTAGGGAAGTGGTCGGCCCTATTCCAGTTATAGATTCATTATCTTAATTATTTTGAAACTTTGGCAAAAAAGATCTTTATTAAAGCGTGAATTGTGAAAAATAGATAATTGAATAAAAAAAAATAATTGAAACTTTTTAACGTCTGTTAACTTGAATTCGATTGGCTAAGTGGCTCGACATATCCCAGTTCTTCTCGATATCTGCCCAGAAACGCTCATGAAGTTTCGCAAAAATCGCGGTAACAAAACTGCATAAGTACCGTTTTTCTTTTTAGTGTACAGTTACATATAAAACAAAAAGATCGTTACCTCATGGTTTCTTTTTTTTTCTATTCTTTTTTAAGTGTCTTATTTCTACTTTTCTTCGTAATTTTGTTTTTCCACCCATTTATTTATCATCAGTTAATCTTCTTGTATTTTATTTTATTCATTTCGTTTTGTGAGTTGATAAAAAAGATCGGCTGTTATTTGTTGTTTTCAAACCATCTTTTCCGATTTTATTTACTAACTGACTTTTCCTTTTTTTTCTTTTTCAGCGTTTCTATTCGACTGCATTTCTAACGCCCTTTTTTCTTCTTCATAAAAACAATGAATTCGTTTATTCATCCATTTACTAAGTGACTCGTCATAGTATACACTGGCGTTGTTTTACAATTTGTTATTGTTCTGAGAAAGACAACTTTCTTTTACTAAGAAATTCGTTCGTTTTTTTGTTTTTATCCCATAATCTCTAATAATACTGTCAGTAAGTTTTCATAATCGCTAATAATGCTGTCAGTAAGTAATAATGCCGTCAGTAAGTTTTCACGAGCGGTTTACAAAAACATACTTTTTTGTTTTTCATTCTTTTTTGGGAGGTGGTATTCAATTATAGAACTTGTGAAGTTTTTTAACAGGTGCTTCTGCAATTTAATTAATCGTATTCAGTAAGTAACCCACCGACATTAACCAAGGCGAAGAACCGTTTAATATTTCACAAAAATTCTGTTTATATAGAGTGAAGTAGGGGTCAGTGAGGTGACGTTTATTCTAGCTACGCCACTTGTCATTAGCAATGGAGAAATCATGACAAAGCCTCCCCTCTGTAGAAATGGAACCTCCCTCACTCGTTCCAATGCACTGAGTAACCGTCTTGTAACCGTCTGTACAGCGACCCGCTTTTATATTACATTCACCCACGTGAATCTCGCATGACCTTGTGAGACCATTTCTGTTAAATATCGCAGACGCCGTCTTGGTTTCTCTTTTTCCTGTCTAACGCGCATAGCAGGCAGACACGTGGGCGCTTCACAGGTCGTTTGTATGTCCGTTTCTATTTTTCTCACCATCTGTCTTGTTTGTGTGAGCTAACCATTCCACATTGTGAACATTAAAGTCTCCACGTGAAGGATGAGCAGATAGATCAATTTTCTCAGATATGCTCTTAAAGATACTAACTCCGCTGTTATGGGGGCGATAGTGCAATCTGAAAGCACATATAGGGCAATTTAGGGTTTCCTACCACATTGAAAACCATCTCTAATGTGGGGGGGGGGTCAGATTTAGATGTTAAATTAGAATATCCTTTAATTATGAACGAAAGAAAGATAATTTCTGGGCTGTAAACTTTAAATTAAAGATGAGAAGACATTTATTGAGATTGTCGCACTGACTTCCTCATCTTGGTTGTTATAATCACAACGTTTCGCCCTCCGTATCGAACTGGGGAACCGTTTGTTAGGAGTCTCAAACCCAACCCTTTATTATTATTATTACGGGGGTACTGTGTTCGGACTCCAGCTAGGCTCTGGGACATAGTTGCTGATTCTCTGTTTTGACTGTTACTTAATGTTAAACCTATGTTGTTATTCAAGGTTTTCTCTCTCTATTAGAGGTGTCCAAATTGCATTCAGCTCTACGCTTGGTTTGCTCAGTAAGTTGTTATGTCCGAGCATGTGAGCTGTTTCTTTAAGTTTTCTCACTTTCCAGTGGGTCTCTCTATTTATTATTTTACTTCATCCCATAGGGGGCGATGGTCCCACCTCTCCATCCAGACATGGTTGGCTATACTCGATTTTTCCGTCTCCCCTTTAGTTACCGTAATAATAATAATAAAGGGTTGGGTTCGAGACTCCTAACAAACGGTTCCCCAGTTCGATACAAATGTAACGGACGCGTCACGCGCATCACGTTGTAACGAGAACGATGTCCCGGGCCTGCGTCGTCTAGTGGTGGACCCGCCAGCGTGACCAGACTCGTACTGGTCCCTGGAAAACATACCTCCGCTGCTTAAGGCACGTTAAACGTGCATGACCCCAAGTCCGTGTGGCAACATTGTTCTCTTCGGCCGTCAATCTGGTTTCGTGTCGGTGTCTTCGTCGTCTGGCGTCAGGGCATACCTGAAATAAACTGCATCTTCACTTATGCCGGCAATCAAAAAACAAAGAAAAAACTCTGAGGTCATTTTCGTTTAAACCAAATAAAATAATTATTTGCAATCATTCTACATTTGTTTAAAGTCATGTTTTCGTTATCCGCGCTTCGTGATGCAGGTCGCATACTTGAGATATCAGGTTAATTCTCTAGCTAAGAACAAGATCTTTTCAAGTTAGTCTAGAGATTTCTGCCCCTCTCACCCCCAGGCGGGGCGAGAGCCGATGTGTATGCTTCGCTCGCTGACCAAAGACTGCCAAAACCCTTCTAACTCTCCTTTTTCCGAGTAGACAATCGTTGTTTATATCAAAAGCATCTTCCTTGCTTTTCTCCATTATCTTCTATTCCCCCCTCTTTCTTCTCTTGTGAATTTCTTTTTCTATCCCTCTATTTTCTTATTTCTCTATTGTTTTGTGAACATATCTGTCAAACTAGCTTGGTGGTCTCTGAGTTAAAGCACCACGGGTCCCCGACTCCGAGCAGACATTTTGGAACCCAATTCTCGAGACTGTCTGAATCAATTACATTAGTTAAAACTCATTCTCGCCAGATCCAACTATAAAAATAATCTCCTTTTTTTTCCGCCATTAAAACAGATATGTCTCCCGAGGATCTCATAAACGCTTGTCTTAATCTTTGACACAGTATCAGCACGCTCCCCCCCGGCCATAAGCATTCTTATCTTCACCTAGCTGAACGGGACACCCGGCATCGTCCGGTGTCCTGTCACACAAAACACCTGATGAAGGCCGGAGGGAAAAACGGCCGAAACGTTGTGACTATAACAACCAAGATGAGGAAGTCAGTCCGACAATCTCAATAAATGAAAACACCTCATCTCAAAAATATAGACAATTACTATGAGAAGACATATATTTTATTTATTAGTTTTTATTCATTTATCGTTTGGATAAATTTTAATTCAATGACACTTTTAAATATTTAGCCACTCTGACTAAATACAAAATATTTGGAATATTTTTCTGATATTATCAATAAATATTGGATACATTTTGATTTTGTTTTCTCTAAATATAATCTTCCTTAAATAATGATATTGTCACAATCTTTGTCTTTAAATAAAATATTTATTATTTGGGTTTTCTCCAAATATAACCTCAAATAATGACTTTTCGTTACAAATTCTTTTCTAATTCTTGCATCTGTCCAAGAAAAATAAATACAATAAATTAAGTGTCTTCAATTTTTTCACCATAAAACATTGACTTTCTGTCAACATTTCTTTTTTGTTTTAATTCTCGGACTTTTTTTCCAGGTAATAGATTCGTCTTCGCAAAATTGTCTAAAGCCCCAAATATAATTTAAACATTATATTTACTTAACTAAGAGAGCAATCGTCTCAACTTTTTGAAAGTATATTAAAATAATGTATATTTGAATTTCTTCTCTAAGAAGAATAATTAAATAATTTATGTGAACACAATTTTCATAAGAAAACTGTATTCACGGAGATAAAAAATTAAGTTGATTGTTTCAACGCCAAAATATTATCTGAAGAAGACCGCTTAAAATATTCGTAATTGTCGATTGCACGTTTGTTGACATCACATGACTCCAATCAACCAATGAAATGATGACACAAAAGCAATCATTCTAACATAAACAAAATTCATTTAAAGCGAAATTCAATAACATTTTAAAGCCGTTAACAAAACAATTTTACAAAATTTATTTTATCCTGAGCTTTTTATTTTAAATGATAAAAGGTGTAGAGGACTAGGATATATAAATCCTAATCCCGTTACAAAAGAAAAATAATGAAACGAATGGAATGAAGGAAACAAATACTCAATTGCTGAAATAGATAAACGTGTCATTTATTTACTGTTGAAAGAATGAATGTTTTAGATATAACACGTGTTCATGTCCGCGCGGGTGTAACCATCGTTTGTTGCAGGATTGGTAGTATAGAAGAAAAAAGGAAATGTGTGTTCATCTCACGTTCGGGTCACTGTCGTTTGTTTGCACGTGGGAAGAGAAGTGAGTAATGTAATGGAACGAGAAATGGCAGTCCATCGTGTAGACAAAGAAAAGGATAGAGGGTTGATATCAGTTAAACTGTGCGCCATGTTAGCCATCAGCTACGCGGTGGTGTTCTCTGGCACAAGTAGTAGATAGAGAGAGAAAAAGTGAGAATGAGAAAAAGTCAATCCAGGCCACGGAGAAAGAAAGCGTATAAAGTGTACGTACGGTCTGAAAGCTTTTTGTCCCACATAGTAGCAAGTGGTGTGAGGTACGCGCGTGCCGAAAAGGCATGCTGTTGGTCTGTAGACTGCCCAGCTAGGAAGCTGGTCTGAAAAGAAAGGGTTGGAAACAGCTTGTCTCTTCCTTTTATAGGTGTTTCCGGTGTGTCTTTTGCGCATGTGTGGATTTCCTTTGGGGAAGTGACGTTGTCCATGCGTGCGTGTATGTGAGTACATGCGTGTACGTTAGCGTGTGTGTATATGCACATGAATGTGAGTGTATGTACGTGAACGTGAATATATGTAAGTGTGTGGACGTGGGCGCGTATGTTTGTGTGCGAGTATGTTTATGACAAGTAATATAGCTTGAAATGTGAATGCGTGTTTTTGTGTGAGACTAGAAAAGGCTTGCGCAATACTCTCCTTCCTAGGAAAAAAAAAAAAAACAGTGTATATATATTTATATATATATATATATATATTTTTTTTTTTGTAATTAATGTTTTTGGCAATTGACTGTTCGTCCTGTTTTTTTACTGTTGGTGTGGTTGTTTAAAACAAAACGTCAAAAACGGAGTGTGTTCGTAAAAAAAAGTATTTACTTACGCGTGGAAAAGGTGTTTACTCTTTTTTTAGGGTGATATTTGTTTGGTTGTTTTTTGTGTGCTGACATGTGCAACGAGTTGCTTGGACAGAGAAGTGAATTGTTCATAAACCGTGCAGACCGATTATCACCATAAAATAACAGAACTGAGATGAAGCAGCTAAAGTAGAGAACATGGTGGGATTTACGAACAGTGACTAGAATTCCATAGAAAACGGTTTCACATAAAAACTTTGCATTGATATAAAAATGTTCTGGACTTCTTGTTTTGGTTAAAAATAAGTAAATTGATGTAAAAGAAAATATGTACAAGCTTTGTACTTGTTTTTTTTTTTTTTTTTTAAATATCTTTTGCAAGAATAAATAATATGGCGGTGATTTTGGAAAAATTCCGAGAACAAATAGAGCCTCAAATCAATTTTAGAATTGCACGTTTCTGCTCATAGAATTTTTTGCAGACTGATACAGAAAATATTGATGATTTTCTCGCAATGTGTAGAAATGCAAATTCAGAGACAAACTTGAACTTGAAGAGCGCATTATGACAAAATAATTGCGGGGACTAAATTCCTGAATTACAAAAGCAACTACTGAGCAAAAACAAGACCATGTCAATGTCAGAAGTGCTGAAAATGTGCAGAAGCTATGAGGCTTCAGTTGAATACATAAAAAAGATGGGTGAGATTCAGGGCAAATGTGAAAACCAAATAAATACAATTAGGCACAAAACCGAGAATGTAGACGTCTGTGCAGAATCCAACATAAGCAACGAAATTGCCCTGCTCGAGGCAGCATTTGCTCAGCATGTGGTCGGAAGAACCACTGGGCTAAAATGTGCCAGACCCAAAAAGCCAAGAGGAACACTAACAAGCAGACACAAACAGACTGATCAAGCATAAAAAATTTGGACCAGTATGGGACACAGTAAGAATCCAGTAGAGCTGCATAAACATGCAAGATGAAATGATTAGTGACTTTGAGAGAATATCTTTCTATTCAGTGCATGACCATGAAGAAAAAACATCTCGGACAGAAGCATTTGCAAAACTGGGTGTTGCACTCCCAAACAGGGAAGATATTCATGCACTAAACATTAAAGTGGGCAGGGGCAGAAAGAAATACACTCCCCTTGCATACATTCCATAAATGTTTCTAGAATATGTGGACAAAAATCGACACCTATGTCCAGGCTCCACACATAAAGAAACAGCAATTCTTACAGTGTACAATGGTTCTAATATCCTGCAGCACGGATCCATTGAAATAAAATGTGCTTACAAGGACATATGGGGATCTGTAAAATTCCACATTCAACTCTGGTTGATACTTTGGTTTGATATTGTTTTAAGAGAATGCCTTTTGGATTGGTTATGTTTCAGGATGTTTTCCAACAAATAATGGACATGATCATTGAAAAATGCCTTGGTGCATTAGCATTAATTGATGACGTCATCATCCATGGTAAAACCAAAGAGAAGCACGACCACAACTTAAGTTTATGGAAACTGCAAGAAATGCTGGCCTCACATTCAACAGCACCAAATGTGCAATCAACCAAAAGTAAGTAAGATTCTTTGGTGCGATCTTCGACAAGAATGGGATGCACCCAGATCCCCAAAAAGTGGAGGAAATAAAATCGCTGCCTAACCCAACCAATGCTACCGAATTGCAAAAAGTACTGGGAATCATTACTTATATGGCACCATTTATTCCAAGACTTTCAGACTTCACAGCAAACCTTAGGGAACTCTTAAAAAAATGCTGACTATCAATGGAATAATAGCTACCAGAAGTCACTGCAACAATAAAAGACTTAATATGCAAGGAGATGCTATTTTGATATTATGACCCTTCCAAAAAAGTCCATTATACAATTTGATGCCTCATCTAGAGGATTGGGAGCAGCACTAATACAAGAAGGCAAACCCATAACTTTTGCGTCAAAATCATTGACCGAGATGAAGCAGTGCTATGCCAATATCGAGTGTGAGTGTCTGGTCATCATATTTGGCAATGAACGTTTTCAAACTTATATTTACAGCTCTTCATTTGAAGTTGAGAGTGATCACAAACCGTTGGGAATAGTTTGTCTCAAAAACTTGATAGCAGCACCTCCTCGACTTCAACAAATGCTTTTGAGGCTCCAAGAATATGATATAATCATAAAATATCGACCAGGCAATGAAATTCTACTGATGGACTATCCAGGCTACCCAATAAAAGGAGTAAGGACATCAAGGTAGACTTTGTTCAATTATCGACTGAGAAGCTAACACAGATTCGTCAAGCAACGAATGATGATTCAATACTGTGTGAGTTAAAGATGCTGATTCTTAACGCTTGGCTAGAATCTCGCAGAAAATTACACAAGGACTTTCAACCGTACTGGTCCTCAAGATGAAATCTCTATTGAGAATGGCATATTACTCAAAGGTGAGAGAATTCTGATCCTTACATCAATGCAACCAGAGGTATTGGAAAAGGTGCATTATGGACACCAAGGAAGTGACAAGTAAAAATTAAGAGCCAAGACCTGTGTTTTCTGGAGTGGCATCAATAATGCCATTGATCTAATTATACAGCAATACACCATATGCCAATAACTGCAGAAATCCCAAACTACTGAGACCCTCATGCTACATAAGATTCCTGTGTGACCGTGGGAAATCCTAGCCACTGACTTTTTCAACCTTAATGGAGCTAATTATCTCCTCATTGTAGATTATTACTCAAAGTACCCCTTCATCCGCAGACTCAGGGAACTCTCCAGCATGGAAGTCATTAGTTTTCTCAAGCAAATAATTGCTGAGAAAGGAGTCCCAGAAAGACTCGTTAGTGATAATGGCTCACATTTTAGCTCCCAGCATTTCAAAGAATTTGCTAAAGCATGGGATTTTGAGCACATCACCTCTTCTCCCAGATACCTCCAATTGAATGGCATGGCAGAACGCTGTGTACAAACCATCAATGCAGCCATGAAGAAAGCCATGTTGAGCGATCGAGACATAAACATGAGTCTATTGTGTCTCCGATCAACTCCGCTAGATCATGTTATCCCATCCCTGGGAGAATTACTTTTTAATCACAAACTAGTCAGTAATCTCCTGACAAAGTTCATGAACCAAAATGCCTATACAGAGGAAATCCAGAGTCGTCTATTACAGAGACAGTTGTCACAAAAGTGACAACATGACAAACATGCTAAGAACCTCCCTAATCTTAGCACAGAATAACAAGTGCGGATACACGACCAAGGCACGAGTAGATGGACTCCAGCTGTCGTCAGACAAGTATTTATTTTCCTTTTTATGAATTAATCACATCAAGAGGGTACCCATTATTCGACAAAATATTAGTAATCGTTTTTAGTTCTTCATCCAATTTAGATTGTGAACAAATCATGAGGGCATGATGTGTTAAGGTCCAAGTCAAATTATACTTTCGTTTGTTAGGGCAAAATGAATCCCAACTTGTATACACACCAGTAAACGTTGGTTTACAGTAAATTGATGTCAGATAATTTAATGGACTTTTCGTTATCAATACAACAAGGAAGGCTTAATTAGAATTGCTTTCACCCTCATAAGTATACTTTAATACGCGATGCATTTTGTTGAGTAAAGTGAAGAATATTTTTGTTTCTGTTTGATTATTGAATAGGCAAAATGTATCATCTAACACATAGTGCTCTCATGATTTGTTCACAATCCAAATTGGATGAAGAACTAAAAATGATTAATACTTTGTCCAATAATGGGTACCCTCTTGATGCGATTAACTCCACCACAAAAAGGAAGATAGATAATTTTTCCCAAATAAAGTCTAAGACGGCGGCTAAATGTCCAATTTAAATTCGTTTACCTTGGTTAGGGATAGTAAGTGAAAAATTCTCCAAACAGATTAGCTCAACTGTAGAACATTGCTGTTTTACCTCCAATGTATGTGTGGTGTTTGTGACAAAACCATTATTGCCATCCTCTCGAAAGGATGTTCTGCCTCCCTCCCCATCATATGAATAATGTTATTTATCAATTTAAATGTAGCTGCAGTGCCAACTACATAGGCAGAACAATCCTCAGGTTAGATGGTCGCGTCCTAGCAAAATCTGGAATGTACCTAGCAAAATCCGGACTGGAATCTACCAACCACGGACATTTTGAGCAATAAGTATGGTTCCGCTATAACAGACCATTTGCTTAAAACCCCGCGATGTGCAATGAATTTCAGCAGTGACTCATTTTCTATCCTGAGTCACGCTCACTCGTTATTTCATTTGAAGGTCAAGACTATTGGAGGCTATTCACGTCCGGTTAAGGAGACCTTCTCTCTGTAAGCATAAGAATTGTCTTTTAGGTTTGGTCTCTAAGGCGTTTTCTCCCCATATCATAACGATAGATTTATTTTAGTCGTTCCTCTCATTTTTTTCTTTCCCCCACCCCCTGATAATTTTATTTTATTTTACTCACTCCCCACGTTTAAATTCGTTTCCCTATAATAATAAAATATTTAAAAAAAAAAAAAAAAAGAAAAAAGAAAACCCTCGCCCATTATCTATTTTTTTTTTCTTCTTAACCTCTATTAAATATTTTCCCTCCGTCCTTTTTATCATGGAAAACTCAGTGTTTCCTTTTTCATAGCTATAATAAAGTTTTGTACCCCCCACCCCAATAATGATTAGCATATTGAGAAGTGATATACAAATTACCATTAGCGGATAAGCGATGCTCTTTGTGTAAACAAATCGTGCAGATGTAGTTCGGACGATGTCAAAACATTGTTAAACTCATGACTCATACAGCAGCCGCCAATAGCGTAGTAGTTAGGAGCCTTGACTGTCGTACAGACGGTCGGATTTCAATCCTGGTTTTAAGTAGTTGCCTGTCTAGCTGTAAGCTGCACTGATGAGCTGCGAAACAGTACTGTATGTGGATGACTATATATATATATGCGCGTGCTTTATGTGTATCGGAATTTTTGACACCCCTAACACAAAACTGCGAATAAAATATAAAAAACTCGTAATTTCTCTTTTAAAAGTGGGTTGTTTATTTTTTTATGGAAAAATAAACTATTAAAGTTGTATAAAAAGTAATAGAAATATTATTTTTTATTTTTTAAAAAACAGTAATGAAATTAATTAAATTTTACGAGTTCAGTATTTTTCAATTTTTAAACTTTAAAAATCTATAAAAAAATTTCTATCGATTCTATTTTTATGATATTTTTAGGGTCAATGTGAAATTTTATGCTCTTTCCAATAAACCGAATATAATATTTTAGACAAACGTTTTTTAATTCACGCCCCCCCCCATTTTGAAATGCCTATTGAAAAGTAAAGAATTAATTTACTCACCAGTGTTATATATCACAACTTGAAAATAAAAGATCAATAAATAATATAATCACATTTAAAACAAAAAAGTAGTGTTTTTTAGAAATTTACCTGTAAAGTTCGAAGTTTAAAACTTATTTTTTTTAAAACCACGTTGTTGTTTTTTTTTTTTTTTTTAACGAAACCTTAGTCCTTGCTCCTTTAATTTAAAAAAAATATTAGGGTTTGAATTACATTTTTCGAGTAGTTATAAGCTTGGAAAGACAGGGGGTCGAATTAATTCACGCTCCCCATTTTGAAATGTCTATTAAAAAGTAAATAATTAATTTATTCACCAAAGTTTTATATATCACAAATTGAAGATAAAAGATCAATAAATAATATATTAAAATTTAAAACAAAAAAAAAAGTAGTGTTTTTTAGAAATTTACTTGTAAAGTCCGAAGTTTAAAACCTTTTTTTTAAATCACGTTTTTTTTTTTGTTTTTTTTTTTTAAATGAAACCTTGGTCCTTACTTCTTTAATTGAAAATAAAATTAGGGTTTGAATTACATTTTTCGAGTAGTTATAAGCTTGGAAAGACAGGGGGATCGAATTATTCAATATTTTTCACAAAGTTTCTGACACGTGCCCCCAGCCACACTTCCCTTGTAATTTTGTTTGTTTGTTGTTTTTGTACCTGAGCAGGTGTTTCTGCGCTCTACGTCATTAGGTAATGCGGTGACGTAGCTGAATTAAACTAGGCCATCCAGTTGCTGTTCTCTGGGTATTTCCTTCATAGACGGATATATTTTTTTTATATATAATATAGATAATAAAATTACATTTTTATATTCATATGTGCTTATATAAGCACACATTTGCGGCGTGACAAAAAGGTGAGTAAAGAAATATTTTGAACTATTTTGACTTTTAAATACTTTCATGTTCGTATATGTGAACTACTTTTAAATAAGTTCGGGCGTGGACCTATCTTGACTTGAGCTTAATTATTCAAGGGAAAATGATCTCCACTCTCACTCAGATAATTTTGCATATTTAGTTTAAAGTATTGATTATCCTCTTTATGAATTTTTTTTTTTTTTAAATACACTAGGTATTTTTAATTTGATTGATATTATTTTATTTTCGCTATGTTTATTTTTGATACAAAAAGTTTCAACCGCTCCGGCGCTCCTCCGCCAAAAAACAAAACAAAAAACAACTACTTTTACAATTCACACGCATATTTTTGTCAAGTATATATATATGTCAATAGTGCCCCAAAATCTATTTTAAGTTTGAAAATATAAGGTGCTAGTGCACTTACTGATCCGCGCTATTTTTAAAATAGTGTTTCCAAGTTTAATTAAAGTTTTATGATATGATTTTTTTTATTCAATTGGAAGAATAGGTACAAAACACCCTCCCCATGTTAAGAATAGCTTTTTAAATAATAACGCTATTATTTCAGCACGGATCAATAAGTGCACTAGTGCCAAATATAAAATTCTTGAAATGTCGACAAGGACATTTCTTCTTGAAATGTCGACAAGGGCATTTACGACAAAAATTTTGTGTTTAGGCACTTAAGTCACCGTGCTATTTTTTAAATAGTATTTTCAAGTTAAGTTCGTTTCAAGATACTATTATTATTATTATTATTATTATTATTATTATTATTATTAAATTAGAAGAAATAACGTTGTTGTTATGCAATTATAGTACCGTGCTCAAATAATAACATTATTTCGAAAGCTATTCTTAACTTGAGTATTTTGTAACTATTCTGTACTTTCACCTAACATTTTAATAAATTTAAGTTTTACGATATCTTATTTAAATTGAAAATACTATTTAAAAATAGCACATTAAGCACAGTAACATAAGTGCACCATAAAACTTGGAGTAATCCTCGAGTTCATAAACTGAAGGAAGCTCATTTTTTAAATTTTATTTAAAACATTTAGAGCAATATATAAGGACAATACTGTAATTTTTTTTTTATTCGACAAGTATCATACAATAATGCACAATTTAGAAAATTCCATATTCCACGGAGTTTTAAAGAATGCCCTTTCTTCAGAGAAAGATATCAGCAGAAAGAAAATGATTTTGTTGTTTACCGCATAAATTAACACTAACATATGAAAAGAATCCTAGGTATTTTAAAAATTTACCGAATATCAAAAATAATGAAAAAGTGTACTTGTTTAGTTTTAATCAAGACATTAAAAATAATGAAAATATTGAAAAAAAAAATATATATATATTGTACGTACTCGTTATAGAATAAAGTTTTCATACAAAAAATCACTTAATTTGATCAAGTAGTTTTTTACAGAGGAAAATCAAATGTTAATAAGATCAATCGTGTCACGTCCATTTTGCGTATTTCGCGGACGAGGAGAGAGACGCCAGGGGAGATAACTCCAGTCACCGCTTAAAGTTTATCAAAATTTGACGAGATTATTTTGAAACATGGACAGAAAAAATACCTAGATAAATATTTTAGTTTTTTTCTTTTTGGGCTGACGTACACGAGTGGAGGCCCTCATAGCAAAATACGCATCGGCTCCGATGTTATACGCAGCAACGCACTCGCAGCATGTTAGAGGGAGCGTTTATTAATCTGAAAAGAAAGGAAAGAATTTTGGCGTATTTTTTATTTTGGCTTGAACTTTGGGCTTTTCGGATAATTTTATTATTATTATTATTATTAACAAGAAAGTTGGTGCAAGTCCGAATTAGCACTTGTGGCGATAAACAAATAAAAACCTTCCTCGTGCACCTACCTACCTGTCACGGAATGTCGTCGGTGTTTTTTCTCATATCGAAAAACAGTGAAATTTTGGTCAATGTCAAGTTTCTTTCCAACTCCTCAAAAAACTTTAAAATGACGACTTTTATATGTTTTCGGTGATGCTGAAAACGAAATTTAAATTTGAGTCAGATAAGTAGTTTTCAAGATATGAAGAAAATACTTTTCCAAAAAGTGGGTAATCACTTTCCTATATAAATTAAACGTAAAATGAGCACCCACTTTCTGACCACCTAGTCATTTCTTCATATCATAAAATAAATTTAACTGATATTCGTTTTCAGCACTCCCGAAAATCGGCGCTGTTTTTTTTTTTTTTTTTTTTTTTTTTACTAAAGAGATTCGTTCATTTTTTCATAAGTTAGGACGCTAATAATGCTGTCAGTTTTTTTTCGGAGACCTGGACCACATACAGGAGGCACGTAAAAACCCTGGAGACGTACCACCAAAGATGCCTCCGAAAAATCCTCAGAATTAGTTGGAAGGACCGACGCACCAACACCAGCGTCCTGAGTGAGGCTGACATTCCCACTATCACCGCTTCTGTTGCTCAACGCCAGCTCAGATGGACTGGTCATGTTGTCCGAATGCCGGATCTTCTACTCTCAGCTTGTTGAGGGAAAGCGTGCCCAGGGTGGCCAAAAGATGAGGTATAAGGACAACATCAAAGCAAATCTAAAGCGGTTTAACATGGACCTTGAGACATGGGAGGACGTGGCTGGGAACAGGTTGGCATGGAGGAGCGCTGTCCTCAAAGGTGCTGCGCTTTATAGTAGTGACCTAAGTCAAGCTGCTGAGGATAAACGCAAGCACAGAAAGGACAGATTATTAACCGGACACACCCAACCCCACCCCACCACCACTACCTTTATCTGCCCAAATTGCACAAGACAAATTGGGTCTAGGATTGGGCTCTATGCTCACCTGAGGACCCACAGAAGCCACAACGGAGGACAGTCTTACTCGGACACGAGTGACCGCCGATGATGATGAATGCTGTCAGTAAGCTTACACGAGCGTTTTACTAAAATATACTTTTGTTTTTTGTTTGTTTGTTTGTTTTTTTGTTTGTTGTTGTTGTTCTTCTTCTTCTTCTTCTTCTTATTATTATTATTATTATCGCCCCGTCCGTTATCATGCTGTGCATCCCTAAAAAAGGAAAGTGGAAATTCCAAGTCCCTTTGAAATATAAAAAAATTGGTGTCTCTGTTGAGGCAAAGCTAATAAAAATGATTGTCTTTCTTGGCCTTTTGGCTAAGATCAAAGTGTAGTATCTGTTCTTCAGGTGCTACATTTCAATTTTTTCTCTCTCAGTGGAAGAGAAATCCTTTACGACTAAGACACTTTTTTCTCCATGTTAAAAAAACGACCCTGGTGTCTAAATCTGTCCCGTGGGAAGGCATTGTGAATAGGTACTATGTTTAATGTAACAAAGTTGTAATATTAAAAAAAGTAACTGGAAAAAGTTATTCCTGATTTAATTGGAAAATGTCCGTTCTGATTATTTTTTTTGTTTACTTGCCTCCCTACAAGGGAGGAATTGGACATGAGGTCAGTTAAAAATCTAGAGGGAAACCAGCTCCCCAAAAGGAGCTCTCTGGTCAATAACAAAAATAAGAATCGTATCAGTAATGAAGGATTTCTCCTCCATTAACCAAGACCAAAAATGGGGGGATTTAAGTCACTGGAATGCTGAAACTCAGACCTTCATGTTGAAGCAATGGTTACCTAATCTCTAACCGTGTTAATGTTTTTATGTATTACTTTCGAAAAGCTGCTGAAACAGTTTATGATTTAAACATTACTTTATTTCAAGTATATTTTAAGCAGTGGGTTACGTGATATGAAGTCAGTCCCGGAAATTACTCAAACCGTTTACGATTTAAACATTACTTTATTTCATGTATATTTTTAACAGTGGGGTGGGGGATAATAAATCAGTCCCGAAAATGGGTGAACCCGTTTACTCATTACACATTGCTTTATTTAATGTATATTTTTAACATTGAGGTGGGAAATATGAAGTCGGTTCCGGAAATGGCTGCAACCATTTACGTCTTGGACATTACTTTATTTAATGTATATTTAAAACAGTAGGATGGAAGATAAGAAGTCAGTCCCAGAAATGGCTGAAAAAGTTTATGATTTATACATTACTTTATTTCATGTATATTTTTAGCAGTGGGTTTGGGATATAAAGTCGGTCCCGGAAATGGCTGAAACAGTTTACTATTTAGACATTACATTATTTCATGTATATTTTTAGCAGTAGGTTTGGGATATAAAGTCAGTCGTGGAAATGGCTGAAACAGTTTACGATTAAAACATTACTTTATTTCATGTATATTTTCAACAGTGGTGTGGCGGACATGAAGTCAGTCCAGGGATTGAATGAGATGTGCAAATATATACTATCAGAAAGTGTCGCCCAGTATCGAATGAGATAGGTGGAAAACATATAGTAGCAAAATACCCAGCGTCACCCGGGATTGAATGAGATAGGTGAACAATATATATTAGCAGAATATGTGGCGTCACCGGGGATTGGATAAGATAGGTGAAACATATATACTATGAGAATACCCAGAAATTATTTGTTTGTAATGAAATAATCAGCCCAGGCAATATATCGAAGTTATTATTTAAGTAATGGGGAGTGACATAGTGGGTTAAAGTTATGAAAATTATTGTTGAAATTAGTAACATATCCAAGAATTATGAAAAATGATGAAATGTGAGTTACTTGATTGGTGTGTTTGTAATGATACCAAACAATATATCAAATATATTATGGGAGAGGCATAATGTGGGTTTTTAATTATAAAAATTATTGTCGAAATTAGTAACATATCCAGAATTATGAACAAAGATTAAATGTGAGTTAATCGATTGTGTGTTTATAATAAAATAATCAGCCCAGGAAATATATCAAAGTAATTATGTAAGTAAGAGAGGGCGATAAGGATAGTTTAAATTATGAAAAATAATTGTCAAAATTAGTAACATATCCAAGAATTATGAAAAATGATAATATATTATTTAATGCATTAGTGTGTTTGCAATGAAATAATCAGACCAGATAATATATCAAAGTTATTATTTTAGTAAGTGGGGTGATGATGTGGGTTAAAATGATGAAAAATGATTGTTGACATAAGTAACATATCCAAGAATTATGAAAAATGACGAAATGTGAGTTAATTGTTTTGTGTGTTTGAAATGAAATAATCATCGCAGATAATATATCAAAGTTATTATGTTTGTAGTGGGTGGTTGATAATGTGGGTTAAAAATATTAAAAATAATTTTCGAAATGTGTAACATATCAAAGAATTAAGAAACATGATGAAGTGTGAGTTAATTGATAGTTATGTTTTTTATGAAATAATCAGCCCAGAAAATATATCAAAGTATTTTTTTAGTAAGAGAGGGTGACGAGGATGGTTTAAATTATAAAAAATTATTGTCGAAATTAGTAAGATATCCAATAATTACGAAAAATCACGAAATGTGATTTAATTGATCGGTGTGTTTATAATAAAATAATCAGCCTAGACAATATATCAAAGTTATTATATAAGTAAAGGGGAAGAAGATAAGGAGGGCTTAAATTATGAAAAATTATTGTCGAAATTAGTAACATATCCAAGAATTACGAAAAAATGATGAAATATTAGTTAATTGATTGGTGTGTTTGTAAGGAAATAATCAGCCTAGACAATATATCAAAGTTATTATTTAGTAAAGAGGGAAGGGCGAAAATGTGGGTTAAAATTATGAAAAATGATTGTCGAAATAAGTAACATATCCAAGAATTATGAAAAATGATTAAATGTGATTTCATGCATTAGTATGTTTGTAATAAAATAATAAGTTCAGACAATATTTCAAAGTTATTATTTTATTAAGAGAGGGCGATAATGTGGGTATAAATTATGAAAAATGATTGTCGAAATTAGTAACATACCCAAGAATTATGAAAAATGATGAAACGGAGGTTAAGTGATTAGTGTGTGTGTAATGAAATAATCAGCCCAGCAAATGTATCAAAGTTATTATTTTAGTAAGGTTGGGCGACAACGTTGGTTTAAATTATAAAAAAATATTGTGGAAATTAGTAACATATCCAAGAATTATGAAACTGATGAAATGTGAGTTGATTGATGTATGTGTTTGTAATAAAATAATCAGCCTAGAAAATATATCAAAGTTATTATTTTAGTAAGGTGTGCGATATGGTGAGTTTAAATGATGAAAAATCATTGTCAAAATTAGTACTATATCCAAGAATTATTAAAAATAAAAATGATGAAATGTGAGTTAATTAATAGTTGTGTTTTTTATAAAATAATCAGCTGATACAATATATCAAATTTACTATTTTAGATAGATTTAGGCGATAATGTGGGTTGAAATTATGCAAAATTATTGTAGAACATAGTAACATATTCAATAATTATGAAAAATGATAAAATATGAGTTAATTGATCGGTGTGTTTGTAATGAAATAATCCGCCCAGGAAATATATGAAAGTTATTATTTTAGTAAGGGGGCAGTACAGTTTTAATAAAAAAAAACTAGAATATGATTGTGCCTTCATTCATTTCCGTAAATAGAACGCTCACAGCATGCCCAGCAACAATATATTACATATGGAAAATGCTGCTGTGGAATTTCCACAGATCCCGCTAGTTATTATTATTATCAGCTCACATGGAGCTTTAACACAAGTCAGCAAACGAACTGATTGGAGACCTGTGGTGTTATCTGGAAGCTGAGTGACAACAAGTCTCCCCAGACGTCCAGCTCTCTCCTCCTCCTTCGATAGCATTTGCAAATAAATTTGCATCATCACAGCAGCCTCTTACCATTGATTTCTTGCTGGCAGTGGCCATTGGTTTATACTGGAATTTGAGTGACACTAAGCCTCCCCAAGATCCCATTTCTCTTCGCACTTGTCCAGCGGAGGTTTGGCCAGTGTTCCCTCCTCGGTCTTTCCATCCTCCTTGACCCTTCTCGGCTCTTTGGTATCACTTTTTTTTGTGAGGGGGGAACGGTGGTGAAACAATGGAGAGATGCATGATGGGGGGGTGTAGGACATGTAGATCTGCAGTTTTGGTGTTCTTCATTCCCTGTAATGCTTCTTTGTTATATTGTCTTGTGTTATTCTCTGCATTCAAGGGTTTTCCTTAAGATTTCAGCCATTTTCCTTATCATTAGGCATTGTATTTTTGCAGCTATTCCTCTGATTTCAATTTCTGCCATTCTTTTTTCCAGGTTTTTCAGAATCGTTCCTAGTGCTCCTACTATTATCGGTACTATTTTGATTTTCTTCATCATCCAAATCCCTTTTAACTCTCTGGCTAGTTCTGTGTATTTGCTTCATTTCCCCTTTTCTTTCATACTCACCCTGTGGTCAGCTGGGACAGCAAAGTCTACGATTTGACAGGATTTCTCTTTCTTGTTAATTATTATGACATTTGGTCTTCTTGCTTGGATGGGTTTGTCCGTCTGTATGTCCATGTCACATAGGATTTTGTGGTTCTCGTTTTCGAGTGCTGTTGCGGGTTTATGCTTGTACCATTTATCTGTACGCTCAAAATGCAGTTGTTTGCACAATCCCCAGTGCACTGCCCTCCCCACTTAGTCATGCCTGTTTTTGTATTCCTTTTGGGCCAGTTTGTTGCATTCACTTACTATATGGTTTATCTTTTTGTCTCTTTGTCTACAGAGTCTGCATTTGCTGTTTTCTTGTGTTTTATCGACCCTTGGTTTGATATGGTTGGTTCTTATTGAGTTATCTTGTGCTGCAGTTATTAGGGATTCAGTTTCTCGGTTTATATGTCCTTTTTGTATCCATGTCCAGGTGTTTTCGTTATTCTCATCTTTTGTCATTCTTATGAATCTTCCATGGAGTTGTTTCTCTTCCCATTTCTCTTTTCTCGTTTTGTCATTTGTCTCTCTGTTTTCTTGGTTTTCTCCGTATCTCTCGCTGCCATAATTATCCTTTCAGTGTTTTGCATTATGTATTTTTCTAGTTCTTTTTTTGTGTCCTTCACACAGTCTTCTATACAGATCAGTCCTCTCCCGCCGTCTTTCCTTTTCACGTAGAATCTGTCAATATCGTCCTTTGGGTGTAGTGCATTATGCATGGTCATGAGTTTCCTGGTTTTCTGGTCGAGCTGTCTCAGTTCTTCTTTTGTCCATCCTATAAACAGTCCAGAGTATCTCACTAGTGACACTGCCCATTTATTTATACCTTTCATTAGGTTTCTGCTATATAATTTAGTTTCCAGGAGTTTTCTTGTTCTCCTGAGATCTTCCTTTCCAATTTTCTCTTTCATTTCTGTTGCTCTGATGGTGTCCGCTTCCAGAATTCCCAAGTATTTATAGTCGTCTTGTTCCCCTAGTGCACTCATTTCTGTTTGGTTGGATAGTTCCATGCCTTCTGTCGTTTCCAGTTTTCCCTTTTTTAGAACTAGTAGTGCGCACTTTTCCATTCAAAATTCCATTTGGATGTCTTGGCTGAAGATCCTGGTAGTGTTAATTAGTGTCTCTAGCTCCTTTTCGGTCCTTGCAAAAAGTTTCAGATCGTCAATGTACATCTGGTGGTTCATTTTTTCCTCTGTATTGGGGAACTTGTATCCGGCTTGGCACTTTCTCAGAATACTGTTCAAGGGCATCATGGCTATGATGAACAGTAATGGTGATAATGAGTCTCCTTGGAAGATGCCTCTTTGTATGTTAATTTCTGTTATGTGTTGTCCATCTGCTGTCAATTCCAGTCTCCATATTTTCATTGCATTTTCTATTACATTGGTGATCCCGCTTGGTATTTTATACATTATTATTATTATTATTATTATTATTTTTGAGGTGGGTATTCAATTATAGAACTAATTAGAGAATTAGGGGGCGATGGCGGATGGTGTTGTGGCGACCGCCACAACACCATCCACCATCGCCCCCTAATATAAACAGAATTTTTGTGAAATATTAAACGATTCTTCTGCTTTAATGGTTAATGGCATGTTACTAACAGAAAAACGGTTAATTAAACTACAGAAGCACCTGTTAAAAACTAATGAAAAAAGAACGAAAAACAAAAGTATGTTTTTGTAAACTTACTGACAGCATAATTAGCATCCTAAATTATGAGATGAAAAAAATTAACGAATCTCTTAGTAAACAACAAAAACAGTGCCAGTTTTCGGGGGTGCAGAACACGAATATCACAGTTAAATTTGTTTTATGATATGGAGAAATTACTAGGTGTCAGAAAGTGGGTGCTCATTTTTCCTTAAATTTATATAGGAAAGTGATCCCCCACTTTTTGAAAAAATAATTCCTTCATATCATGAAAACTACTTATCTGCCCCAAATTTAAATGTGATATTCGTTTTCAGCACCACCGAAAACCTTTTAAAGTCGTCATTTTAAAGTTTTTTGAGCAGTTGGAAAGAAACTTGACATTGACTGAAATTTGTTTGGTGCTAGTGCACTCCTGCGCTATTTTTTAAATAGTATTTTCAAGTTTAATTAAAGTTTTACAATATGTCTTTATTAAATTTTTAGGTGAAATTACGGAATTATGGGGGGAATTTTTGACACCCCGAATACAAAACTGCGAGTAAAATACAAAAAAACTCGTAATTTCTCTTTTAAAAGTGGGTTGTTTATTTTCTTTATGGAATATACTTCCAAAATAAACTATTAAAGTTGTTTAAAAAATAATAGAAATATTATTTTTTATTTAAAAAAAAACAGTGTTTACAAAGTGCCGGCGTTCATGCAAACATTTTTTTTACGTATGAAATCAATTGAATTTTACAAGTTAAATTTTTTCAATTTTTAAACTTTAAAAATCTATGAAAATTTTTCTATTGGTTCAATTTTTACAATATTTTCAGGGTCAGTGAAATTTTATGCTCTTTCCAATAAACCGAATATAATATTTTAGACAAACGTTTTTTGAAATGTCTATTAAAATTTAAATAATTAATTTACTCACCAAAGTTTTATATATCATAAATTGAAGATAAAAGATCAATAAAGAAAATATTCTAATTTAAAACAAAAACAAAAGTGTTTTTTGGAAATTTACCTGTAAAGTTCAAATTGTAAAACTTTTTTTTTTAAAACCACGTTGATTTTTTTTTTTTTTTTTTTAAGTGGAAGCTATTTTTATGCTTAGATTGTCAAGTAAATATCGGATGCTGACGACAATTTTTTCTATTTCATTCAATGTTTTCTTTTTTTTTAGATATTTAAAAAAAAATTTCACTCAATAAAGAAGAAATAAAATATATTAATAAAAAAAAATCGGTAGAGTGTGTTTTTTTTTTTTAATGGCAAAAACTGATAAGTGAATGTGTTCATTTCTCAGCTAAGGTGGCCCCAAAATACTAATTTTGGTTTACAGCACGCAATAGAAAGAGACATTAATTGTGGTGCTTCGAAGCCACCGGAAGATAAACTAGAAAAGAATCAGAAATTTGTCTCCCTTTATTTGAACAGTGAAAAACATCTGAGTTTGCGTTTTTTTGGAATCCTTGTTTAAAAAAGTATTTTATTTAAAAAGGACATGGAATATAAGTATAAATATGGATACACAACACCCCCTCCCTCATCCCCATGTTAAGAATGGCTTTTTATTAAGGTTTTTATTTCAGCACAGATCAATAAGTGCATGAGTACTTTTTCTTTTCTTGAATAAAAAAAAAACTATTCCACGTGAACACGACTGTTTTTGTTTTAATAATTATTTTGGTATTTTTTTAGTTTACCGACCCCTCGGCATTCCCCTTTAATTTTTTGGTAGGTTTTCGGGTTGCATTTATTTTTGGAGCAAACAGACAGCTATCCATATTTGAAGACATTCAGTATCCAACGTAATCACTATTGTTTTTGCTGGCGGCCATCTTGTTTCTCATTTAGGAAAAAACACCAAAAAGAGCCAAATGGAGCCAAAAGAGCCAAAACATGGCCCCAAACCATTTTTCGGTTTCAATGCCTTCTGGATATTTTTCCGCTTCCCGATATCGAAACGAACAATCTTTTTTTCACGTTCTTAATCAATATTCATTTTTTTCACTTTCTTAATAAAATGCGTGACGTGCGTAGTCATTTGATGTTTCACAAGGGGTATGAATACATGGCGGACATTTTAAATGACAAGAAATATTTTTCATAAAATAAAGTTTTCATCTCATTTAATAGTAAAAATATTGCTGTCAGTAAGTTTTCACGAGCGGTTTACAAAAGCATATTTTATGTTTTTCATTCTTTTTTGGGGGGAGGGGGTATTCAATTATAGAACTTGTGTAGTTTAACAGGGCTTCTGCAGTTTAATTAACCGTTTTTCCATTGAGGGGCAGGGGCGGGTGTGTTGTGGCGGCCACGGCACCTGTTAAACTACACAAGTTCTATAATTGAATACATCCTTCCCTCGTCCCAAAAAAAGAACGAAAAACGTAAAATATGCTCGTGAAAACTTCTTTTATTTTAGATCAATTAAAAGGGGTTACCGTAAATTTGCGACGGATTTGATTATCATATTTGTGGCCAGCAACATCGAATATCCCTAAAAAAAAACAAATTAGTGGTCAGTGTTCTGTTGTACCTTTCAATTTATTTTAATAAATGTTAATCTAAATACTGTTTTTTGTTTTTACGTTCTTTCCTTTTACTCAAGATTTTTTGGAATTTACTCCTTCCCCCCTCCAATTAATTTTACCTTTTTTGCACCAACACCGGTGGTGGGAAGGGGGGGGGGGATTCCAGTTACATGTGGTATATTTAACTTCTTTTCGTGTTTTTTCGTTATTGGAAAACAAGATGGCTACCATTAAAAATGATAAGGATTAAATGTCTTCAAATATGGATAACTGTATTTGCACAAAAAATAAATGCGATATTCGTTCTCAGTGTACCTGAAAACCTTTAAAAGTCAACAAACTAAAGGTGAATGCCGAGGGGTCGGTAAACGACCATTATTTTTTATTTAAAAAAAAAATTTAAATTGATCAGAACATGTTTTTTTCCTAAAGCTTATTGAGAATTTTTGGTACTTGTACAGTTAAATCACGACATTAAAAAATGAAAATATTGAAAAAAAAGTTACATTGTAATGTACCTGTTATGGTATGAAGTTCTCAAAAAAAAAAAACATTCACTTAATTTTATCAAATAGTTTCGTTTTTTTTTACAGAGGAAAATCCAATTTTAATGAGATCAATCTATCGTTGCCATGCGGCTGTTTTGTAAGAAATTCTGCAGAAGTAAGCAAAATACCCATAGATTTGTTTGAACAAATCAGATTGCATGTTATAACTAACTGCCGAGGATGTTCTTAGCGCCAAACTTATCTTTTCAGATCACCAAAATTCAAAGCGATGCAGGTTTGAATGGACATTGAATTCTCACTCGTGATTCGAAGCCTCAAAATTACCTTGTTTAATACCCAAATGTGGGGCGAAATATTATCATTTGCAAACACTAATGCCCTTATATTGGGCAAATTTTTATATTTTTGCATGATGTTGTGCTCTGTGAATTTTTTTTTAATCAATATATATATTAGACTAGCGGGGGTGCCGGTGTTTACTGGGTGTGTTGAGCAAAAAAAAAGTGTTAGTAGGCAGGCAGGCTCGAACCCGTGATGCGAAGGCAGAAAAGGAAGTGAAAGAAAACCTGACATCTTGCCCCTACTCCATGACACGAACAAAAAAAAAGCGTTCAAATTTAGCAATGTCAATCAAAAAGTTGACTTGCAGAAATGGATAGTTAAGTGAATGAGTTCACGCAGGCGCAGAAATGAACGTCTGACTTTCTGTCATTTTATTTATTTGTTTCTTCAGTGTTGGGGAAAACCAGCATCCCCCCCCCCAAAAAAAAATAAGGGGGAACTCTGGCAGTGTCCAAATGAATAGCAATTGTCTGATAGGAAGGGTTTCCCCCCACATTGATTGGAGCTAATTGCTTTCCTGGTGTCCCGGCTGGGAAGGCCAGGCGAGTGCGTTTGTTTCGATTAATTTTGCTTTATTCGTATGGAAAAAGACAAACAAACACTGGAAAGATGGGGCGGTGGAATTTTTTAAAAGGTTTTAAAGGTCGATCAAAATAAAGATAGAGACTACATCCGTTTTCGAATCTGGGATATTATTATCTGGGAAGTATGAGGAAACTTCTCCAAAATAGTAATCAGCAGTGTCCAAATGAATAGCAATTGTCTGATATATGGAATTCAACATATTCTAAAAAGAAATTTAGGACAACGAAAAGCTCTTGTAATGTGTGCTGTTGATACGATTCATACCTTAATAACTTACCAATAAGGACTTGTCAAAAAAATATCCAGTTCCTGAGTCTATTTGAAGAAATCCCCAAAGAATAAAGTCGCAGAACATCAATCATATCATACAAATTTAGCTCTGAGGTTATTTCTGTCAAAAGCTGTCCAATCTAATTCTAGTATTTCTGACTTTAATGGAATCCTTCTTACCATTGTTGAACAATTCAGGTTATCAATGGAAACAAGATTTTTATCCTATCTAAATGATAAAATCTTTCCTAGATCTATGATTCAAATATTAATTTTGATAGATTGGCATAAAAAACATAATTGGATTTTACAACTACTTTCCAATGATGATAATGAAGAAGAATCAGCAGGATACACTATCCTGCTTAGGGCTAAGAAGCACGAACATGTGTAAATTACAATATAGAAACTTTAGAACCAACTGGCAATACAGTAACCATTAAAAATGTCACAAGAGATGCTTTCATCACTCCTAGTATAAGAAGACAGTAGGAAGTAAAAGTACAATTATTTCTAATTCAACTGACCTTAATTTGTATAGTGTGAAAAGTGAACATTGCCTCATTTATAATGATAAAATTGCACTGATAGACAATTTTTAAAGTATCCTCAAATAAAACAGAAATAAATGATGATAAATATGAATATTACACATAATTCTATACATAATGATGTTATGCCTGTATTTTAAAAGCAGTCCACTTACAACTTACTTGATTAAAAGTCAATGAAATGCTGATATCTTTGATTTTGTTGGCGGAAATAATGTACCAAATGTCATTAACATATAGTAATTTCAAAATCGCATATCACAAAAAGTATTAAAATATACAGATCTAGAATATTGCATGCCTAATCAATACATGTTGTAGAATGCTATATGCAAATGTCAGCTCTTTACACCATGTACTTCTAAAATAGTATCTTGAAGGCAATGTAATAATTTTATGTAGCGTTTTTTACTTTTTTTATCATAGCGATGTAATTAAGTGAACATACATGTTCAACATCAATTTAATTTTAATAAAAGTTGCATGTTATCTACGATACAGTTTTTCATACAATTGATATTTCTTTGCGATTCTGTATAATTTCTTGGCACTGATCAAATACGTCATATAGATATATGTTCATTTGTTTTCCTGTCGTTCCTCTTATAGAGCGTGGTGTCATCAGCATATATACCCATCTCAGAGGCAATTTTGTTGGGGAGGTCATTTATGAATATCAGGAATAATAAAGGTCCAAACATAGACCCCTGAAGCACTCCCGCATTTATATCATATTGTTTAGATGTACGACCGTCAAGGACAACCTGAATTTTTCTCTTATCTAAGAAAGATTTAATGATGTTAAGTATTCGTCCAGTGATACCGTATGATCTAATTTTCCTGAGAAGACCTTCATGCAATACCCTATCAAAAGCCTTAGATATATCTAGAGCTACCGCTTTGTCCAGTGAATGGTATATACGTTCAGAGATTATAGTTAGGATATCTGCTGTGGAACGGGCTTGCCTAAATCCATATTGTTGGTCGGTCAGAAGTTTTGCATCTGTAAGGTGATGGACTAGAGCTTGATTAATTATGGACTCAAATATTTTGGCGAAAAATAGGAGGAGGCTAATGGGGCAATAATTTAATGGGTAAGAATTCTTGAAAACTGGTACAACAGAAGCAGTTTTCAAGCAGTTCAGAAAGCAAGATTCATTAAGGCATTTGTTGAAAAGTTTGGAGAGAACTGAAGCTACTTCAGCGGAGCATTTTTTTTTAATAGCACAGCTGGGATGAGATCAGGTCCACATGCTTTTGAAGTGTCAAGGTTTTTTATGATAGCATGCACCTTAGAAGGGGTGATTTTCAGATTGTCTAGCGTGGTGTCTGTCCGCAAAGGAAAGTCAGGTTAGCAGGGTTCAGTGGAGGCAAACCGACTGGCGAGCATGTTAGCCTTCTTGGTTGCTGAGCAAACAACCTCATGATTCTTGGTTAATGGGGGAATTGTTGATTGCCCATTATTTACTACACTGTTGTAGATTTTCCAGGAATCACGGGTTCCTAATTTTTGTGCTTCGATGCGTTTTTTGGTTGTTTCAGTAAATTCTCTATTAGCTGTCGCTAATTCTTTCTTACAGTTACTTCTAGCTTCTATATACTTCTGTCTGTTTGAACTCAACTTATGTCGGTTAAATCTGCGGTACGCATGCTACCTTTGCACAATGGCAGTTGCACAAGTAGAAGTAAACCATTGGGGTGAGTGGAGCTTGTTATAAAATTTCCGCCTGGGAACATGTGCTTCAATTGCCATTTTGAACCATTCTGTGGTCTCATTTGCACACTGTTCAGCAGGAAGAGAAGATATTTCCTCATGGGGTGTAGGAACCGGGATAGATGGTCAATCAAGGAATTGGTTAATTAGTGGAAGACCACCCAACAATACCTGTAATGTAAATAATAGGGTATGAACAAAGTGTCTGCATCTCCCCTGCCAATGGAAGTAGACAGTCCATCTATAATTCGGTTATAGTTCACCAAGGCAGGGGTTGTTGTGTGGTCTCAACCTCTTTATGGCCCCACGGTGTGTTATGCTTCACTGTGGCCTCTGCAGTCGTGGTAGCTGGACTGGTTGGGATGCTCTCCGGTAAGACTGAAGGATTGACGACGGTGGTGTCGGACTCATTCATGGGTTCTGCAGGTACGACTGGGACATCTGGGTATAGTAGTTCTGGACGAGCATAAGTGTGGATGCTTGGGTGGAAGAATTTGCGGCTCTGGAGAGTTATATGACCTGAACTATTGATTTTAACCCGATATTGTCTGTATGGAAGGCATTCAACGATTCAACCTATTTTGTTTCATCTACGTCGACCCTGCTTGTCCTGTATTACCACATTTGTTCCAACATTGAGATGTTCAAGTGTTTTTTATTGCCAACGTTGTATCTCCTCTCCTGAGATGTGTTGAGTTTCAATGTTAACTCTTCACATTTTTAAGCAGTGAGGATCCATTCGGGATGTAGTTGATAGTAGATTGGATTGGTTGGAATTCCATCCCTCAATTGTCTGTGGAGTAAGATCTGTGCTGGACTCAGATCGACACCACATATTGGGGTGTTTCAAAATTTCAGGAGAGCAAGGGCAACTTTGTTGGAGTTATGAGTACCATTTGGGCCGATGTTGTCGTGAAGGATGCTTTTCACTGATTTGACCGCTACTTCAGCGCGTCCATTTGATTGGGTGTACCCGGCAGAGGGCAGCCTGTGCCTTATATCCCAAGCTGACAAAAATAACTGAAATCTCTCAGAGATAAATTGAGGACCACCATCAGAACTGATCTCTTGATGAGCTCCATATGTGCAACAAATTTCTCTTGTCGCATCAACCAGAACCTGACCTGTGGATGAATTTTCCATGTGGTGGACTATGGGCCACCCACTGAATCTATTGACAGTCATTAAATAGTGGTTGTCTTTGATTCCAAAATAATCCATACAGATCTTCTCAAATGGATATTCGACTGGATCATTAACAATCAATGGTTCAGGTGATTGAGATGGTGTGTGTTCAAGGCAGTCCGCACAGCTGGCATAGTACTGGGTTATGGCACGGTGAATTCCTGGCCAGTAAACAGATTGGTGTGCCCGTAACTTCATTGAGAAAGTGCCTTAATGGCCAATGTGTAGGTGTTCCAAAATTGCTTTTCGAAGTTTGATGGGAATTACAATTCGCCTGTCAAGGAAAACAATATCATCTGCAGAACTTAGGTTGTCACACATCGGCCAATATGGACGTATTTCCTCCTGGAGTTCATTTTGGGATGTCGGGAAACCTATGTGTACTTGTTGAATAAGGTTTTGGTACACCGGGTTCTTCAGTCTGAATTCACAACGAGATGGTGTTTTTCGTGATTTCAGCCAGACCGCATGCTGTTAGGCAAGCAGATTCGTCCAGCCTAGAATTGTCTGCAGAGGCATTTTCATGGAGTCCTGAAACTTGTGATATTGTAACGTGATAGTGCATCGGGACCAATGTGCTGTGGATGATTTTGAATGATCAACCAAGGTTGCTTTCTTTCAACCGGAATAAATGTGGGTTGTCTATTGAGTCAAGCTGTTGTTGAACACACCAACTAATGGTTTATGATCCGTTGCAACAATCAATTTAGGGCAACCCTGTGTGAACAAATAAGAGTGTTGGAGGCTCCATGAGATTGCCAGTGCCTCACCTTCAGTTGGGGAATATCCCTGTTCTGCACTGTGCGTGAATCTTGATCCTGCCAAAATAACCTTCCAACCATCTTTGCAGCATATTGGGGCCTTGTTATCGTCACAGGAACAATGCTGCTGCAGGAGGAGGTATCTGGTGCCAGTGCGGCTCCAGTCAGTTTGCAAGCATGTGTTTTTGTTGGCATCAAACAAAGAAACACCTGATCTCATGCAATCAACAATAACTTTCTTGGATTGGCAGAAAAGTCTGTCAAGATTGTCATCCCAGAAAAACTTTTTGTTCGGTTTTATCAAGTCCCCGAATGGTTCCATAATAGAGCTGATGGCATATGCCCAGCAGATTTGGTTTACTAAGCCAAACCATGATCATGCATCAGTGATGTTGGTTGGTGTCGGAAAGTTCTCAATAGCTGATAATATCTTTGGGGATGGCTGTACACCTGTTAGTGTGATCACAAGGCTACCAAACTCAAATGTCTTTTTGCCAAATTTAAATTTATCGATATTAGCCACGATACCATTGTTGGCAAGAATGGTGAGGAAATCCCAAACATGATAGAAATGTGTTTCGATAGAGTCATCATACAACAGCGTGTCATCTACAACTTTCACTTTTCGCTTGAGCGAAAAGTGAAAGTTGTAGATGACCTTGTCAAATCAATGCGTGTATGCATCACCGGATGCCTTGAATCCCTGTGGCAGTCGCAGATAACGATACCGGTCCCATTCTGTAATGAAGGTCATGAGATGCTGAAAGTCTTCATGTAGCGGGATGCTATGATAGCCATCGGTAGAATCGATGACAGATTTGTATGTGTTCGGTGGGATTTGAGCAGAGAGCTGGAACAGTGATGAGTTTCTGTGATACTAAATGAATTCAAACATTGTAGGTCGACAGTTCGGCGTGGGCTACCATTCTTTTTGGTTGTAACGATCATAGGAGCACACCATATGACCGGTGTGCCAATGGGAACAGGTATGATAAACCTCTTGATACATCCCTGTCCAAGCTCTGCTTTACTGCAGCCTATCAATGGTGTGGCACTGGGATTGGCGTGTGTTGCACATATGGTTTCGCATCTGCTGTGAGCTGGATCTTTGCAGGCCTGGTATTCACCTTTGGGAACAAGCCCGAGTTGTTGAAAGTGCTCAAGCGGAATGCATCACTGATGAAGGATGCCAACTTCGGAATATTTTCTGGAACAGGGTCGAAGGACATTTTGCAAGGCTTTGGAGGAGGATCCTCTCTAGGTAGATTGATGGTGGAGACGGATTCTGACTAGTGGTTGTCATTGGGAATGGGAATGTGTGTGGTAAAATTTTGGTATCAATACAACCTTTTCGACTGAAATACAACAAATGTATACTGGCTGTGTCATTGAATGCCCACTAATGTTAAAGGAAATAGGAATCTTTTTGTTACACTGATGCAACAGGGTCCCTCTATGCTGAGAAGCTCCAGAAGTTTACTGTTATTAATACATATGGAGGCCTTGCTGTCTGGAAAAATGTTAATCACAGTGCTATTGTGTAGTGGTGGGTTGTCAACAGATGGCACAGTGGCTGACCGGAAACAGTTCTGATCTGTCATATTGAACATGGGCGACAAGATTGACACTGGAAATTCTAGCAATTGCTCGGCAAACAGAGATAAAATGGTTTAGGTGCCTACATCCACTGCAGGTTTGTCCCCATGCAGGGTACAGTGTCGATCTTTGATACGATATATGTTGTAAGCTGCAACAACCATTGCATGGACTGTTTGGTTGTCGAGAGCGGGAGGAGCGAGAGCTTGCAGCTGTTGGCATGTAGGTTGAATTGGTCGACTGACAGATAGATCTCTGCTGATTTTTGTACCCTGAGGGCAGCATGCATTTCACTGGAATCATGAAGTTTGGCCTCGTCACAAACTGCCGATTCAAAGACCTTGGCATGGTTGATGACTGAGTCAAGGCTCGATAGTTGGGTGGTCTTAGCTAGGATATCAGTCTGAAGTGATTCATTGAATGGTCCATTGATGAATTATTCCTTGATATTGTCCTCAGACAAATTATGATTGCAGTGTGAGCAACTGTATGCACATTCCACGACAGCAGTGCACAAGCGTATCTCATATTCCTGAATGGACTCGTGTTCGTGTTGCTTGAGGGAACTCTTAGTGACAAGTGACTCAATTATGTCCAGGAGTTCATCCTCCAGTAACTCGAGAAACTGTGGCAGAGTGTTTACAATGCTATTCTGGACAGTCACTGCAGCAGTTGTATAGATGAGAGATAATGTTCATCTTGGAAAGTCCCGTAATCTTTTTGTAAATGTCCCAATCCACTTGGAACTTGCGGAATTGTGGCTTGGTCATTTCAGTGGTGACACATGGAGGTTTGACCTTAGCTGATGTATCCTTCATTGAGGGAATTCTAGGTGATGACAAGTCAGCAGGTGATGATGAGAGAGATCGGGCTAGCTTAAGAATAGCCAGCTTGTCACCGAGGATGTGCACACCTAATTCAGTGAGTGCATCCTTATCAAGTTCGGACAATACCACAGTTGTGATGCAGTTCTGCTGGAAAGAATGGATCTATTTAGCAGCGACATCTTGTGGGATACTGGTATCTGAGAAAAATTTGGTCCACGTGTCCTCATTTCGTGGCGCCATGTAGGAACCGGGAGAGGAGATCGATCGAGGAATTGATTAATTAATGGAAGACCACCCAATGATACCTGTAATGTAAATAATAGGGTATGAACAAAGTGTCTGCATGGGGCATCTCTGATGAGATCCCTGATGGCTTCCCGGTCAGCCTTTTTATAGTATCTTGTTGTTTTGAGCAATGGCTCTTCAGTTTTAGCTCTAGAGTTTAGGGTGATTTCGACCATTATCACTGCATGATCAGCGTTCCCAAGTGGGCTGTGGGCATTCGTTATTCAATCATCTGGAACTGTGGTCAGAAACAGATCTAGAAGTGATGCGTGTTGTTCTTGTTGGTCTGGGAAACAGGTTGGAAACGTAAACATCTGTGATGGGGAGTGAGATATAGAGAAGCTATGTGTTGTGCTACCAGCTGCGTCTGTGTAAGTAAAAAATCCAAGCCAGTTTCTGTGGTGGACATTGGAGTGGACATTGAAGTGATTTAGAGACATTACTATTTCTTTGTTACTGGAAGAGGGGGTGAGTAAAGTTCATGTAGTGGAAACAACTATATTTGCAAACAGGCTTGTTAGAAAGGAGTTAATATGTGGTTTAAGATTTTTTTCCTTTAGATTTTTAATCTTTTTTTTTTTTGCTATATATTTATATGTTAGCTTAGGAATAGGATAATGTTACAGTATGAGTAGGTATTAAGAATTAAATTAAAAAATTTTGTGCCCAGACTCTGTATATTTTAAATGACAGGAGGGTTAAGATGTAAGTGCGATACAGTACGGGTATAACTGGAGTTATGGCATATTCCGTATGTATAATTAAGTAAATAGATATATGGTCAAATTTTCAGTAGATGCAAATAAATAGAAGTTTTAGGTATTAAGTGTGTTTCCACTTCTAATGAAGGAAGATAATTTAAGCTTTCATTTAAGAGTCGGGGAATATTTTGCATAACAAAGAGTATCTGTTCAGTGTTGTATTAATCGTTGCAAAACTATCTAAGGAAGAGACATATTGTTATGTACTGCAGATCACTTTAAATCTGAGTGCAGACTATGGCTAGTAAGTACCTAACTGGATAAGAATGAACTCTAATTCATGTCTTAGAGGTAAAAATATATACATGTTTAGTGATGACTTTCTAAGTGGTCAGCATGCGAAGGTTAAGGGCAGGAGGTTAAAAACCCCACTACAAAGGCATGTGTAATGTAAGAGTTTTAGTGGCAGCTTGGGGAGTAGAGCAAATTGTTAGTTTTCAAGAGAGGGGATATTAACTTACAGAATACAGTAGAGTTACATTAGGATTTAGAGTTTCAAGTAAAGTTTAGTTGTTAAAAAAATTTTTTTTTTTTAAATTTAACATGCAAGTTAGACAAAGGCAGTTGTCTTGGAGGTAAAGTATAAACTGATATACGTATCAAGCCAGCGGTGGTGTTTTTACAGTTATGAGAGAAGCAATTAGTACATGGCAAGTCGGAATTCGTAGTTACAGGCAGTCATTAAGGTCAGGAACAAAGCATTCTATCTATTCAGAAATAGTCCTAGTGACGTAACTAAGATCACTGTACATTTCATTTACAAATATAGTTGAAAGTAAAATATAAGCTATATTCAGTGGTTTGATAAAGAGAGAAAGGAGGCCACTTTTTTATAAACAAATGAGCATGTAGTAATTGTAGATATTAAGTATATTACTTAAAGTTCTAACTTTTAATGTAGAACAAATAAATCCCCGTTTGTGTTAACAGCAAACCACTTCTTAAACTTAACAAGGAAAAGGTTTATTTAAAAAGGCATTAAACTCGAAGGAGGAAAAGAAGGAAGGAAGGTTCGGGACTTCACTGCTTACTAGGTAGTCTGATACCTAGTAGGAACAGAGGAGCGAAAGGTCTAGTCCCTTCGAAAGCTGGTGGAGTAAGAGAGAGTTTTTTCTTCTCAGGACCGGAAGCTGTCAGGTCCTTGGGGGTTAAAAATATTCATGCGCTACTCCTCTGATTGGCCAGTGTATGGCCACAGCACTCAATCAGGGAGGAATATGTGCAAGAAGAAAGAGGTCTATTTGCGTCTGCTACATAACCCCCTGCTTAGACTGAAAGCCGACAGAGAAAAAGGTAGCATAACAAATAGTAAGAAGAATACAATAGAAATGTAAATTTATTTGAGTATTTTTTTGAAATTTTTTTTTTTTTTTTTTTTTGGTGAAGGAGAGAAGAAAAAAAAATTTCTTTTTTTGGAAAGGAGAGAAAAAATGTTCTTTCTCAACAGAAATACACAGTTTTGCATAGTCTCTTCGGCCAATGTACCCGTCGACCACTACGTGTAGTGGTCACATAATTGTTCTCACGTGAAACATTTACCTCAGGTGTATGATGATGCTGTGTGTATGTTGGAGGAATGTGTGGCTCAGGTGTTAATGTGTCCAGAAAGGCTCTTTTTACCCTATCTACGAATACTGTCTCTTTTTTACCACTAATGTCTAAGATCAACGTTTTGTCAGTGCGTGAAAGCACGCGATAAGGGCCAGTGTAAGGTGGAGTTAGGGGGGCTTTCTAAGGAACATGTGAGTCTATGTCGATATGTCCTTCGGAACCAAAGATTCAATGGTCTGTTTCCTAGGGTGCATCGGCGGTAGCTTACTGAGATAAGCTCGTAGTCTGTTGACATACAGAGCTGTGTCAGTTGTTATATCCTCTATCGGGGTCAGCATCTGACCTGGCAACGATAGAGGTGCTCCATAGACCAGTTCGGCTGCCGAATATCCCAGGTCGTCCTTGATTGATGCCCGACAGCCAAGAAGGACGACCGGTATGTACTCGCTCCATCGTTGTTAGTCGGGGTAAGCATGTAATGCTGCTTTCAATTGGCGATGGAAGCGTTCTATCATCCCGTTAGAAGCAGGATGATAGCTTGTTGTCCGAATGCGAGTGATCCCGAGGATCTTGGACAGTTCCCAGAATAGGTGGGATTCGAATTGTGCACCACGATGAGTGATGATTGTAGTGGGAACTCCGTAACGCGATATCCAGCCTGATATAAAGGCTCGCGCTACAGATTCAACCGAAATGTCACTAAGGGGGATGGCCTCAGGCCACCGTGTGAAACGGTCTATGCAGGTCAGGAGATAAGTAAATCCCTGACTGACTGGCCATGGTCCAACCAAGTCAATGTGAACATGGCTAAACCGAGCGTCTGGGGTGCTGAATGTTCCCAGGGGTGCGCGGATATGCTTGTGCACCTTTGACTTTTGGCAGGATACACAGGAACGTGACCAAGCAGTGATGTCACGCCTCATGTTAGGCCAGAAAAATCTAGCTGTAATCAGCTTCACTGTAGCTTTGCATCCGGGGTGTGCCAGGTTGTGTAGAGTTTCAAAAACAACTCTACAATGGGTCGTTGGAACGAATGGTCTAGGTGAATCCGTTGAGGTGTCACAGATGATCTGCGTGTCAGAAGTAGGCATGGGCAGGTATGCGAATTTGCAAGTCGCAAATTCAGGTGACGATGGATCCAACGTGTCCAGACTTGGCCATCTGTTGCAAATCAATATCCGATGGTGAGGACAGAGAATTAATGGGCAGGCGAGACAATGCATCTGCTGCTGCGTTCTGTTCACCCGCGATATGCCGGATATCGCTAGTAAATTGCGAAACAAAGTCCAAATGGCGTGTTTCGCGTGGAGAATACTTGTCCAGCTTAGCACGCAGTGCATATGTCAGTGGACGGTGGTCGGTATAGATTGTAAATTGCCGATCCTCGAGTGAATGTGTTTCACTGCGAGGTACATTGCCAGAAGTTCCCGGCCAAACGTGCTGTAACGTTGTTCGGCCGGTTTTAGCTGTCGCAAAAAGTATGTGAGAGGTTGTAACTGTTGTTGGTGCTGCTAAACTGGGCCTCGGGTATTGTCGCTAGTGTATTTTTCACTTCATCAAAAGCTCTAAGTTGGATTTCATTAAGTGAGATCTGCTCGTTTTCTTCTTCCTGTTACGTAACAGGTCGGAAAGAGGAGCTGAGAGATCCACACAGTGTGGGATAAAGCGTCTGTAGTAGTTCAATAGACCAAGGAAGTGCCTAAGTTGGCGAAGTGAAGTGGGCAGTTGAAGGTTTTGTAGAGCCTTCACCTTTTCCGGTAATGGAGATATACCGTCTGGGCTGATAACGTGGCCCAGGAAAACTAGTGACGTAACACCGAAAACGCATTTATCAGGGTTAATCCTCACCTGGTATTGCTGAAACCGTTCGAAAAGTAGGCGGAGGTGAGTGACGTGTTCCTCAGGAGAGGCACTAGCCATGAGAATGTCGTCTATATAGTTATAGATAAAATCTAAGTCACGCACTACTTCATCCATAAAGCGCTGAAAAGTACTGGCAGCATTATGTAGGCCGAAAGGCATGGTAAGAAATTCAAAGGCTCCGAACAGAGTTGTTACGGCTGTCTTTGATATGTCGGCCGGATTAACTGGTATTTGATGGTAAGCCTTCACCAAATCTAGTTTGGAAAAGGTCTTACAACCATGTAGAGAGGAAGCAAAGTCCTGAATATGCGGGATTGGGTAGCGATCAGGGATCGTCATGGCATTAAGTCGTCTATAGTCCCCAGTCGGACGCCAATCTCCGTCTCGTTTTGGGACCATATGCAGAGGGGAAGCCCAAGGACTGGACGAGGGGCGTATTATTCCCAACTGTAGCATATGATTAAATTCTGCCTTCGCTGCTTTGAGTTTATCCGCAGGAAGGCGATGAGGGCATGAGAACACAGGAGCGCCTGTGGTCTCGATGTGGTGTTTTGTGGTGTGCGTGGGTTTGCTCACCACAAAATTCAAATTTGTTAACTCCGGGTAGGAGTGTAGCACCTTGTGATACGGGTCATTCGCAGCGGCAATGAAAAATATTGGGCTGATAGATGGCGCATTTGATAACAAGCCAGGGACGGAAAGTTCCATGCTAGCATCTATCAGCCGGCGTCTGCGCATGTCAACCATTAAATTAAAATGGTGTAGGAAATCCGCGCCTAAGATGGGGTACGGTAAATCCGCTATGGTGAAAACCCACGTAAAGTCTCTCCGTAAATTCAAGTCCAGAGAACGTGAAATTTGACCGTACGTGGGGATAGGCGAATGGTTCACCGCTTGCAGGGTTATCAACGACACTGGTGGCCTTTCTTTAAGTAGTTTAAGTGGCCAAATGCTACAAGAAGCATCTGTGTCTATCAAGCAACGTGCTTGAGATTGTACGTCAGTGACGAAATAGGCACGGTGATTTGAATTTTGTGCAAAGTTTGCCGTGCTCGTCTTTCCACAATTTAGTTTCCCTGGTTATTAAAGGTACAGGGCATTTTGCAGTTCCGCGCCTCAGCGCCGTAGTGACTATGATAAAAGCATAGTCCCCGCGTGTTTGAGTGCATCGGTGGTGCGGGGAAGGTGAGCGGCGAGTGTGACCTGCCCATACTGAGCTTGCCAACCTCTCTAGTGAGGCGTTCGATGGCCGTTAGAATGGCCATCGATGTAGCTTCCTGCCTTAAACTTGCAGGGCCCTCGTGTTCCTCAGCAGGCTGTTGCGGGATCGCCGCGGTGGTAGGCCCCCTCACAAAATCCATAACCTTGTCCGCCGATGCTGCTACTACATCGACGGGATGTTTTTCTATCATTGGCGCTAGTATGGCCTTTACCTGCGCCGGCAGCCTTGAGAAAAAGAGCTGCTTAATTAAAGCATTGTCAGGAGCGACATCCTCTGCCAGTTCCCTCATTCTACGGAGTAGTTCCGTCGGCCTGCGGTCGCCTAAATGTTCGTCGTGGACCAACGTTTGAAAACGCTTTTCCGCCGACACTGACGTCCGGAGTAGCACCTCCCGCTTTATGCTGTCGTATGTGGAGCTTAGCGGGGTGTCTGTTATTAAATCTTTGACCACAGGAGTCAATGACGCGGGGAAGGCACTGAATAATATGTGCAGCTTCGTTTGCTCCGAAACGTTGTTCGCTGCAAAATATGACTCGAGTTGAGCAAACCAAACTCGCACGTCACCGGCGAAGGCAGGCAATGTTGTCATTGTCGCTACTGAGAGTAAATAAAAACTTTAAAAAAACTAACCTATCCGAAGTATGGAAAGGACACCGAATATGGACCATGTGGAGAAAGGAGAAATATAGAGAAAATCTTTAGACAGAGACAATAAAAAAAAAACTTAACAGGCTAATGGGAGAGGAGAAAAAGGAAAAAAAAAATTACAATGAAATAAAGCTAAAAAACTATACTCTATAAGGAAGAGCCGTGAAAAAAAAATATGGACAATATGTGTGTGTGAGTGTGTTTTTTTTTTCTTTTTTTCTTTTTTGTGTAAATATGTGTAAACCTGAAGATAAATGAACTCTTTGAGTACTTACATGTTGGCCGAAGGATGCTAAATGTCAAAAAAACTTTGTGAAAGTTCTTTTTCTTCTTCTTTTTTCGTTTGTTGTTGTATTTTTTCTTAAAACGTCGGTGCGCGCAAATGTATCTCGGAATGTACCGGGCGTCGTTTCCGAAGAAAAAAAACAAAAACTTTTAGTTTCTTTTGTTTTCTCTTCCCTTTTTTTCTTTTTTTTCTTTTTTTTTTTTTAAAACACCATGCGGTCGACAAAGGGTGGCGCTGACTCCTTAATTTATAAAATATATATGTATATATATATTTTATAAATTAAGGAGTCAGCGCCACCCTTTGTCGACCGCATGGTGTTTTAAAAAAAAAAAAAGAAAAAAAAGAAAAAAAGGGAAGATTTTTTTATGTCCTTCAGAGGCATGATGTGGTCGGCTTTGCTGAAGTTTTAGACACCATGTGCTGAGTTTTAAAATGCCCGCCTTTCCTTGTTCGCACGCAAAATAAGTTAGCTATTCGGAAAACATGTGTTATCGCGTCGGGTCACCATTTTAGGGATTTATTATTTGGTGCTTTTAAGGCACTCCCTAATAAAATAATTTAGAACAATTTTCCAAACAAACAACAAACCACTTCTTAAACTTAACAAGGAAAAGGTTTATTTAAAAAGGCATTAAACTCGAAGGAGGAAAAGAAGGAAGGAAGGTTCGGGACTTCACTGCTTACTAGGTATTTACAGCCGGTGGCTGTCGTCTGATACCTAGTAGGAGCAGAGGAGTGAAAGGTCTAGTCCCTTCGAAAGCTGGTGGAGTAAGAGAGTTTTTTCTTCTCAGGACCGGAAGCTGTCAGGTCCTTGGGGGTTAAAAATATTCATGCGCTACTCCTCTGATTGGCCAGTGTATGGCCACATCACTCAATCAGGGAGGAATATGTGCAAGGAGAAAGAGGTCTATTTGCGTCTGCTACACATTTTCATAACATAGCCATTTGTGGGGGAAAAATATCAAATATATGGGTCACTCTCAAATTACACCTGGGAGATGACTTGTGGACATGGGTAATATTGGAACTGAAATGGCTTCAAAACAGAATTTTCAATATCCACATATAGTGACTATATGTGGATATTGAAAATTCTGTTTTGAAGCCATTTCAGTTCCAATGGAATATATATATATATATATATATATATATATATATATCTTACCTTGATTTAGGGGCATTTGGGATCCTGGAGAAAGTTTAATAATCAATATTGAACAGTATTTTGGAGTTTTAAAAAATTTCTAACCTTAACCCTGGCATTTACCTTTCTGGACATCTCCAAGTAACAAACCAGATTTGATTTCTACATGAATTAATAATTGTCTTTTTGCAATCAAATCTGGTTTGTTACCTGAAGATGTCCAGAAAGATAAATGCCAGGATCATAAATGCCCCTACATCAAGCTGATTTGACTATATTGTTACGTAGTGTTATTATTACAATGATGAATGTATGTTCTTTTGTTTCCATGTTAAGAAGGATAAGAGTCTTAAGAGTGTTCATGGAAATAAGAGATCTTTGAGGTTCATGTGTAAGTGTTCATGTTGTGAGATATGGAGACATTAACAGGTGTATATAAAGAGAGAGAGTGAGAATTTATATTTGAGAGAGAGTTCATATAATTACACTTTGAGAATACAATTTGATATCTAGATAGATAGACTGATAGATTGGCATTTATACCGATAGATTGAGAGGTTGACATTTATGCTTTTGACAGTTCTGTTTGAACGGGAGTGTTTATTTTTTTTTATTTTTATTTTTTTTTTACACAGTGATCACCACTTATCAAGGCCCGGAAGCCACTCAGGGATAAGGGTTATTGCAAGTACATTACGTTAGTGTGGAGATTTGATGAAGTGTTTACTTAAGGGGGCGATTCATTAGGAATTTGTTAACGTTGGACTTGAAGACATCCAAGTTGTAGTCCGGTGGGAAGCAGGCAGACGGAACAGAGTTCCACAGGCGTGCAGTTGAAAGAAAGAAGCTTTGTTCATTGAATCCGTGTTTTGATTTAGGCACAGATATAGAGTGGGGGAAATTTTTCACAGTGGATTCAGCTAGACGGGTGTTTTTCGTGAAAGATTGGCGAGGGGGGACCAGAGATTGGAGTTCAGACGAGCACCTGCCATGGAAATAGCGATAAAACAAGGATAGGCTCGCAACGTCTCTTCTGTGGGAGAGAGGTTGCAGGGTAGAGAAAATGGCATCCCCCACTAAGCCACAAAGTCTATTTTGTACTCTGTCAAGGCAGGATAGGCTGTTTTTAGCAGCTCCTGCCCAGATATGGCAACAGTATTCCATCCTTGGACGTACTTGGCTTTTATATAGATAGAGAATTGCATCAGTGAGATATCTTCTGGAGCGGTAGAAGGATCCCACCATCTTTCCAGCAACCTTGGCAACAGACTTGATGTACGTGTTCCATTTCAGATCAGGAGTAAAGGTCAAACCTAGAAGCTTGTCAAAACACGGGGCCTCACCAGACGAGAGCCATCCATCACAATTGATGCCAGATGGGGATCAGAGCGTTGATGATGTAAAGATAGGAGTTTGGTTTTAGATGCATTAAAGGTAACCAGCCACATCTTCCCCCACTGAACCACGCGCTCGAGATCAGAGGAGAGAGAATCAGAGAGAACTTTGTCATTTACAGCCTTTGATGTGTTGCCATAGATGGTCGTGTCATCAGCATAGATGTCAACGAATGATTTAAGTATGTGTTTAGGGAGGTCATTGATGTAGATCAGGAAGAGAGTTGGGCCCAGGATTGACCCCTGAGGGACTCCAGCATTTATATTGCAGGCCTCTGATTTTTGTCCATCTACCACTACTCTTATGAGCCTATCGGAGAGAAATGATTTAATGATTGAGAAAACATTTCCAGTTATACCGTAGCTGGAAATCTTGTGAAGTAGACCCTTATGCCATACCTTGTCGAAGGCCTTTGATATATCAAGAGCAGTTGCCCTAGAAAGGAAGCCTTTGTCAAGAGATTCACTAATCCTGTGGGATATAACCGTCAGCACATCTGCGGTAGATCTTGCAGAACGGAAACCATATTGTGTGTCACTAAGAAGATTGTTTCTGCTGAGGTGGTTGACTATTTCTCTATTTAATATGGATTCCAGCAACTTACTCATAACACACAGGAGTCTTATTGGTCTGTACTGAGAGGGAGATGACTTATCACCTGAATTTTTAAATACAGGGCAAACTGATGAGGTCTTCCAGGGAGTCGGAAAGCACTTCTCCTTAAGGCAGCGCTTAAATAGTTTCGTAAGTATGGGGGCAAGTTCTGGTTGAAGCTTTTTTAACACTATAATTGGGATGCCATCAGAGCCAGTTGCTTTACTGGAATCAAGGTTCTTGATTAGCTTGGTGACGTCATGCATGGATATTTGTATGTTACCTAGCTTGTTCTGTGTTATAGGAGGAAATATGGGGAGTTGATGGCCTTCGTTGCATAGGGTAGAATTAACTGCAAAGTTCTTTGCAAATAGTTTGGCCTTGTCTGACGCTGACGAGATGACCTCTGGTCCATTGATAATGGTTGGGATAGAACGCACACTTCTGTTCAGGATCCTATTTGTTATTTGCCAAAACTGGTGGGAACCAAGCCGCTGATCAGCTACCTTGGATTTAACAGACTGGGCATATAGCTCTCTTGCATTTTTTATTACTCTTTTACAGTGGTTGCTGGCAGTCCTGAAAGCAGCTTTAGTCTCAGTGCATCTATTACGTTGGTAGCTATGGAAAAAGTGATTTCTGTGCGCGATAGCAGCAGCACATTCTGGAGAGAACCATGGCTGGCTGTTAAGTTTTTGTTGGAATTTTTTAGATGGTATGAATTGGTATATGCCTACAATTAACCATTCGGTCAGATCTGATACTATAGAGGACACTTTCTTTTTAAACATGGAGTGCAGAGGTAAATCAGATATGAATGTACGGAAGCTATCCCAGTCAGCCATAGAGTATCTGTATGCAGTACGGTGGAGGGGTACGTCTGGGGACTTCTTACATTTCGTTTTTATCTTAACTGATACGACGGAGTGGTTGGAGGATCCTAGAGGAAAATGAACGGAACATGAACATAGCTCAGGGGAAGTTGAGAGAAAAAGGTCTAGGAGGCTTGCATATTGACCGGGTGTATCGGGCACACGAGTGGGTTCGCGAACAATCTGAGTGAGGTCATAAGCAATGGCAAAATCATGAAAAAACCTTCCCTCATCATCTGTCTTATTTGAATGGGTCAGCCATTCCACGTTATGGACGTTGTAGTCACCACAGATGTGGATGTTAACCGAAGGATGTGCAGACAGTATGTGGTCTATTTTCTCAGATATGCTCTTAAAGAGAGTAACTCCGCTGTTGTGGGGGCGATAGAGGGCAAATATAAATGCAGTGATGTTAGCAAGTGCAACCCTGAAGCACATATAGGGTAAATTAGGATCTTCTCTAGAGATATCCCTGCCACACGGGAAGCCATCCTTAATGTAGGCACATATTCCATGCCCATGGCGATCTTGGGTGTCAGATTTAGCTGTTAAGTTAGAGTATCTGTTAATTATGAACTCATCTAGGGAAGTGGTCGGCCCTATTCCAGTTTCACGTAGAAATAATATGTTCGGTTTCGTCTCCTGTAATTGGGTTTCAACCTCTGGAAGGTTGGAACGTAGACCCCTGATGTTGGAGAAGGAGACATGGTAGTAGGGGTCTATGTTGGAAGATGGGGTTCTAGGTTTAATCGAGTTTTTATTATGGAGATATTTCATGTTGAGGTTTTGGGATTTGTGGAATAGGTCGGCATACTTGGTTAGAGCAGTACAGAGAGGGAAAGTAAGAGAGAAAAAGACCGGAAATTTTTTTTTGTAGTACATGAAAAGGTAAAGCCGTAACAATTACCCACTAGTATGGCATCGAGAGGCCCCACCAGAGACTACTGCATGGTCCAGATCCACTCACCAAATGGCAATACAGTAGTCCCAGTACTTTGCGCCTGCTGACAGGTTTTAAATGGAATGTCCAGTAAATATATAAAATTTATATAACATAAATAGACACATATACTTTCTAACGCATATATTTTTTAGATGATGAATTTCAAATGGTTTTTACACATAAATAGACAATACCTTTTTCATGTAATGATGGACACAGGAGACGGCAGTTATAAAAAACATGATGAGCATTTACTCTTCCACTTGACCGGTCAATGGCTTGCATCCAGGAATTCAAAGTTTCTTCTTAAATTTTCTTTTTCTGTTTAAAACCCTCTCGGGCCAAGATTCGAACTGGTCGGACTCTCGTCTGATTCTCTGACTCTCCCTACTGACTTCTTCCTTTTAACTAACCAACTCTCACTTCCTATATTGAGAAATCCATGCATGTCCGGCCAATGTGACCACAACTCACGTGCCATCAACACGCGCGACTTGCACACTTCGAAACATTCTGATTTCCCATTTTCCTTTGTTCTTCTCACAAAGGAATTCAACCTACATATCTAACTCATTTAACCCATTTTCTATTATCCAACATTCTTTCTACAATGAATAGCTTCCAGCCAAAATTATATTTATTATTTATTTTATCAGAATCAACAATTTACTGGACATTCCATTTAAAACCTATTGTTCTTTAAAACTTATCTCCAGGGTTCGATTCCCGTTTTCTCTCATTTTATTTTCATTTACTAATTCTCTTTATTTTTACTTACATGAAAAAGGGGACAAGCATTTTTCATGTAACAATATGTGGATATTGAAAATCCTATTTTGAAGTCATTGGAGTTCCACATTGTCTCATTTTGACCTATTTTCAAAATCCTAGGGAGTCTAAAGTAGCCGATTTTGGAGAAAAATCAGACAAAAATTTGCGTTCTCTGGAAGATGGCTTTTAAGTCTCCCAGTGGATCATACTGAATCCTTTTCAGTAGCTTCAAGGGTAAAAAATAGCCATACTTTTGGAAAGCAATCAAATACTCATTTCAATATATGAAGCAAATTTGAAAAAAGATGAGTGAAGAACATGTCACAGGAAAAAAATCCTCCTGTCCATCAAGTGTTCAAGTGATGTGTATCATGAGTTCGAACTGTGATCAGATGTTTTGCATGTTTTGTACAGAATTTTGCTCCAGTTTACTTTGATATGTATATCACATATTGTTTTGCTTGCTCCAGTAATTGATGGTGAACATCTTTGATTTACTTGTTACTATTGCATTTCCTACTAAGGTGTTCCAGATAGTTCTGAATATCCTTATTGTTGGCCTCTAACTTTTCCTTAGAATACCTGCCCAAACTCTCCCCACCATTCATGTTGATCAATTTAACACTGTGCTGTATGCTTCCATCTAAAGTGTGATTTATGTCAGCCAAAGGAAAAGTTAATCATTTCCTGGCAACACTGCTTGTACTTCTGTATTTATTTTTCAGATACAGGAAACTATGCCTAAATGAATGCTCAGCTGTTTAAGCAGTTTTAACCTTGTTATCCTTGTATTTTCTATTGGATGGTTTGCTAAATAAGTCATCAATAACAGTAATCAATTCACCAGAGTATAATTTATGTCCTTGTTTTTCATTTGTTGATGTACCCTCTGCAGAACTTACATAGTCCAAGCACAGACCAGTCTTTTTGTTTCTTAATAATATTTAGTTTTTGCTTTAAAAAAATAGTTGCAATAACCAGTTCCTTCAACCCATATTTTGAAATTAATATAACACTGATACAACATCTTTAAATACCATGATGCACCATCTATATATGTGTGATGGATATGCAATATTGGTCAAAACTTATTTTAGTTCTTATTTAATGGCTGGTTCTTATGAAAATATGTTTACTTCTGAAATATCCCCATTTTAGGATTTTGGGATTGTAATGATAAAATATGGGAATTCGGTTTCAGACCCCCCCAAAATGAAGACATTTTTATTTCTGTACTTCACCTCGACTATGTTTTTCAAACAAGTCCTCACACAATGCTATACCCTAATTTTTCATTAATTTATACCCAAATTACCAAAAAGTGACATTCTGGGCCCATTGTGCTGCTTTCCACCAGGTATAGATCACTCCTTGCAAGTAGTAGTAAAGCTACATAATGATCAAGTTCTTTTGTGCACTTAACCATAAAGGATTTACGCCTTTTGAGTTTAGATTATGACTAGCAGGGGTGCCCGGCGTTGCTCGGGTGTTTGGAGGTGTATGCTGTGCAAAAAAAGCAAAAAAACAAAAAAAATGGTTAATTTTTTAAAAGTTTGACCCCTATTATGACCCCTTAAAATTTATAGTTTCGGGCTCAAATCACTTTATTAAGTTAGATCCAGGTTCAAGGAACCTATATCTAAAATTTCAAGTGTCTAGACCCAAAATTGTCGGAGGAGTTTGGTAGAGTTCTTAAAGGTCAAATCGTTGAAATTTGACCCCTTAACAGCCAAATTTCTGGCTGACACCCGTCACATCGATTTTCCCAAATCTCAGTACCTGGTATTTCAAATTTCGAGTCTATAGACTAAAAATTGACAGAGTTATTGCGTAGGGAAATGTACACAGACAGACAGACACACAGACAGACAGACAGACAGACAGACACGTTCACTTTTATAGATATATAGATTGTTGTATTTCTATTGTAGTTGCAGTCTTCAGGTTTAACTCAGCTTCTACCTGCTGTAAGTTTTGATTTCTTACTGTAGGCTTATTCAAAGCTAATTCATCAAATAGGTTTGAAAAAGATACAGTTTTACTTTTACTTTGATCTTCTTGATCCTCGATAAAGCTTGAAAAAAGTGTATCCTGCTGATTCTGTTTTATTATCATTAGTAGAAAGTAGGTCTACAATTCAATTCTTAGTGTTTTCAATATCATTCTTTTAAAATTTAAATTTGAATCTAGGAAAGTAGACACACAAGTTTTTATCATTTAGATGGAATGAAAATCTTGTTTCCATTGATTCATTGAATTGTTCAACAATTGTAAATATTCCACTAAAGTCAGCAGTATTAGAATTAGATTGAAAAGCTTTTGAAATTTAGCTCAAAGCTAAATTTGTAGGTATTATCATCGATATGATTGAAGTTCAGTGACTTGCTTCTTTGGTGATTTCTTTAACTGGACAATTTTTGAAACAAGTCTCGATTGGTAAATTGTTAAGGTAGGAATCTTATAGCATCCCAAATTCTCATATGAAAAAAAATTAACAAATCTCTCATTAAAAAATTCCGGTTTGTGCAAATCATTCTGTTTCACATACATGCCATGAAAAAGTCATTTTTGATTAATGTTTACCAGATTAAAAAATATTCTGTTATTATAAACTAGCGGTGGGTACCCGTTGTTGCCCATGTGTTTGTAGGTGTGTGTGTTAAAAAAAAATGTTAAGAGAAAAAAATGAAAGTTTTAGTAGGAAGATCAGATTGAACCCTTGACGCGAAGGTGGAAATGAAAGGAAAAAAATAGGCAACCACCTAGGAATTGAGAAGTGTGTTAAATTAAGGGTTAAAAAGTCCCAGAGGTTTGACTGACAGTTGGCCGCTTAATGAGGTCATCGCGGGGTCGTTACGATGACGTGTGGGTCAGTTTTGGCTTCCCGAAGATGATGAGGGTAGAAACCAGCTCCCCATTTAAAGGGGATATTCAATTGGACATTCACGGTGATCTTGCCACGAACGTTGCCTAGCTGTAACACACCTCAGATATTGTGCTGCAGCTTGTGTGTAATAGATTTGCATATAATGTCTCGATTTTTATTAAGGTCAAACTCAGACGGGAAAAAATGAGTTCATTTTATTTGTATATATAATATATATATATATATATATATAATATAGAGATAGAGAAGAGAAGAGACAACAGCCAAGTTCGTTCGGTAAACATTAATTAGAAGGGATTTTTTTCTGGGGAATTAACATAAAACAGAACAGTCCGGACCAACTGGAAATAAACGATTTGTAAACAATCACAGCGTTAATTTGAACAAAGCCAATACAAAAATAAAGATGTTAAAACAATAAATAACAATAGTACTTATGCAGAGAACTTTTTGGAAACCCATTTCTTAACGTGTGGAGGAGAGGGTGTTTTTCTAACTAGCCTGTACTTTCACTTAACAATTTCATAAACAAACATTGAAGATGGACAACTGAAGTTTTTTTTCTCTGTATGTCTTTGACTGAGGAAGGGATTGACAAATGTAGCGAATGTGAAAAAATGAAAAATTCAACAGAATCAAAGAAATATCAGTTGTGTAAATAACTATTGTTGATACTGTTGTGGGGACATACACACCCTTATAATCACTAAGATGGACTTATCCATTAGTCATATAAGCAGCAAGTATAGACCGCTCAATGAGAACTATCCAGATGTCATACAGAGACGACTCCCCATGGACTTACTAATCTTCCTGTATCACTAACCCTGTTCTGGATATAAATGTTCTTCGTATTCTCACCAGCCGTCATGTTTTCCTACTTTCACCTTTCCCGACTTCACTTCAATGGCGACAAGGATGTAAAAAAAAAAATTTTTTTTTAAAAAAAGAACTCACGCACAAAAACTTCAACTCTCCAGCTGTATGAAATAGTCAATTGCAAACTCTCTAAGTTACAACACAAAATCTCAAAGTTCAACAATAAAAAATTGCAACATAAAAAAGAAAAGTCTACACTTAAATTTATCTACTCAAAGAAATTTTAAGTAGAATTTTTTTTTTCATAGTCGCTAAAAAAGAAAAAAAAAAAAAAAGCAATCTTGATTTAATTTGCCGTAGAATGGGTGGACGCAATTGTTTATGCAAATTACATATGGACATACATTATGTTGAAGACTTTTTTCTCTGTTACGGAAATTTCGGAAATGAATTCTTGTTTTATGACAAAGTGGTTATTGTGACCGACTAGTTGTTTGTTTAAACTATACTGAGAGAGGAAAAGAAAAAGAGACAGTGTGAAAAAGTAAAATATTCTTTTTACGGGCTGGGAAGCCATTTTTTGTTGTGATGACTTTAAAAAAAAAAAAGTTTTTCTCTTTTTTTTTTCATCCAGCCCATTTTTTTGCAACGGCATGCACGCACGCTGAAAGGAAATGATACCTTCTATTATTATTTTTTTTTCACCTGTCAATTTTTTAAAGCACTTTAAAATAAAGATTCTTTTCGGTTGGTTAAACTTTTGCTCACCAGCAGAGTGAGGAAAATACTGCTCGCATAACTTTTTTTAATTATTTTTTTATTCAATTTGCACCCCAAACAAGGCACAGTGCCACTTTGAAGCAGGGGGCTACTATTAGGGAATTAATTAGCGGGGTCATTATGAAGGGAGAAGAGTAGAAAGATGTTTGTTAACATTACACTTGAACTTCTGCATATCATTGCAGTTGGGAAAGCAGAATCCCGGAAGGGAGTTCCAAAGACCCGCAGTTCTGAGGAAGAAACTATTGGAGTAAAAGGCTTTCTTGCACATAGGGATCTCTACTGTAAAGGGATGAGACTTAGTAGCTTGTCGGGTTTGTCGGGGGTAGTCACGTCGGGGAGGTACAAGTGTTTGCAGTTCGTCAGAGCATTCACCATTAAAGTATTTGTAGAACAGGCAGAGGGATGCAACATCTCGTTGATGGGACAGAGGTTGAAGCCTAGATGACAGTTCAGAACCTATCAGGTTGGCGACTCTCTTTTGAACCCTGTCCAGGAGCGAGAGACAAGCAGCAGATGCACCAGCCCAGATGTGACAACAGTACTCCATACATGGGCGAATGGTTGCCTTATGGAGGTATAGGATACTGACAGGCGTAAGTAGTTTTCTAGCACGGTAGAGGGAGCCAACCTTCCTTGCAGCAGCCTTGGCAATGCTCTCAATGTATCTATTCCAGTTCATATTCCCTGTAAACATTAGGCCGAGGAGTTTAAAAGAAGTACTTTCAGGCAATGTGTTCTTGGCCATTGCTATTGGTGGTAGAGAAGGTTTCTTGTAGTTATTGAAGGAAACAAGCTTAGTCTTAGCAGCATTGAATGTGACCAACCATTTTTGTCCCCATTCCACTACGGATTGGAGGTCATCCTCTAGTGTTTCTGCCATTTCCTTGGATATATGTTCATTTGTTTTCCCTTCATATCTGTTATAGAGAGTGGTGTCATCGGCAAATATACCCATCTCCGAAACAATTTTATCAGGGAGGTCGTTTATGAATATCAGGAATAATAGAGGTCCAAGGATAGACCCCTGAGGTACTCCCGCATTTATGTCATATTGTTTGGATGTACGACTGTCGAGGACAACTTGGATTTTTCTATTACTTAAGAAGGATTTAATTACATTATGAATTCTTCCAGTGATTCCATATGATCTAATTTTCCTTAGAAGACCATCGTGCCATACCCTTTCAAAAGCCTTAGATATATCAAGGGCCACCGCTCTACCCTCCCCTGTTTTATCCAATGAACGGTATATACGTTCAGAAACTACAGTTAAGATATCTGCTGTTGAACGGGCTTGCCTGAATCCATATTGTTTGTCAGTCAGGAGTTTAGCAGCTGTTAGGTGCTGGACTAGAGCTTGATTAACTAAGGACTCAAATATTTTGGCGAAAAGCGGGAGGAGGCTAATGGGGCGATAATTTAGTGGGTCAGTTCTTTCACCAGAATTCTTGAAGACTGGTACCACAGAGGCGGTTTTCCAGCAGTCGGGAAAACAAGATTCGTTAAGGCATTTATTGTAAAGTTTGGACAGAACTGAAGCAACCTCGGCAGAGCATTTTTTTAATAGCACAGCCGGGATGAGATCTGGTCCACATGCTTTTGAGGTGTCTAGGTTTTTTATAAGAGCATGTACCTGAGAAGGGGTGATTTTCAAATCGTCAAGTGTGGTGTCTGTTCGCAGAGGAAAATCAGGGAGTGAGTGGTGTACCGAGTTCAGTGTGGAGTTTGAGGCAAACCGACTGGCAAGCAGATTAGCCTTGTCAGTTGCCGTGCAAGCAACCTCATGATTGTTTGTTAGTGGGGTAATAGTTGACTGTCCATTATTAACTACGCTATCTTATTATTATTATTAACGATATCTATTATTGAAAACTGGAACCCAGAACAATTTTTTTTTTAAACCGTAACTTTGCTGAACACAAGTTCACTTGTATATTTTACATTGTATGTGTTATATCGTATATTTTACATTGTATGTGTAATATTGTATATTTTACATTGTATGTGTTATATCGTATATTTTACATTGTATGTGTAATATTGTATATTTTATATTCTATTGTATGTTTCATGTTGTATATTGCATGGTGTATGTAGTATATTGTACTATTTTCCTTTCTCTACGGTAAAACAAAAATCTGCCTCCATTTCTGAACTATTGGCATATCAGAGACAAAAGGAACACGTGTCAACGAGAAAATAAGTGTATGGAAAATTAATCTATAATTTTTGCACTTCTGCTACAGCTACTGAAGAGTATACTAGTCCATAGATTATAAATTTTTCCCTTGCTGTGACTTCCGTTTAAGTTACAAATACCGAAAAAAGAATTTAAAAAATTTCTCTTTGAGAAAATAAAATAAAGAGACACAATAGAAGATATGAAAGAGACAATAACCCGTCTAATTGAATTTCAAATGGACCAGCAAAGAACTAACTACAAATGTCACGTTTAATGGTACAACAAAAAAACTGAAATTATTTGTGCTCAAAAACACAGAAAATTTGTTTGAGACCGATTGGTTTCAGGAATTTAATCTGTGGTATGTACCGATCAACACCTTTTGCCAAAAAGTAGAATCTTTTTCTACAGAAACACAAGAACTTAAAGTAAATCTAAAAAAGCTTTTTCCTGAAATTTTTTCAGCGGGCTTGGGTAAATGTAGGAAAGCAACAGCCAAATTTGAACTGAAACCCATTGCAGAACCAGTTTTTAGGAAAAACAGGAACGTACCATTCGCTTCGATAGAGAAAATTAATGAGGAACTTGACGGACTAGTCAAGACCGGCATCTTATCAAAAATGGAATTTAGCCAATGGGCAGCTCCTAGTGTGTTCATCAAAAAGAAATTGAAGGAAATCTGCGTTTTTGCTGACTTTTCGACTGGGCTAAATGCCATCTTGAAAGACTACCATTATCCACTGCCTAGTCCCAAGGAGATTTTCGCAAAACTGAACGGAGGTAAGATCTTCTCTAAGATCAATCTCAGTGAGGCTTATCTTCAGATTCCAATTGAGGAAAATAGCTCAAAGCTACTTTGCATAAACACCCACAGGGGTTTATACAAATTTGAGAGACTAGCATTTGGAGTTAAGGTCGCTCTGGCCATTTTTCAAGAAATAATGGATACTATGCTAGACGGACTTGATTTTGCAACTGCATACTTGGACGATATAATTATCATCAACAAATCCAAGGAACAACGTAGAGAGCACATACTAAAAGTATTTTCATGGATACAGGATTTCGGTTTCAAAGTTAAGGAAGGAAAGTGCGAATTTTTCCCAGAAAAAATTAAATACTGATATAATGGACTGATCCAACACCCCTCAAATGAATGGACTGTTACGTCTATAAAAAGACAAGCAAACTCTCCTCACGTGGGAGACAGAATTTAGTACTAAGCTGTCAATGGACGCTTAGAAATGTGTGTACCTTTTACCCTAAATAAACCCTTTCTGTACAACCCCAGTAATGACTTGTTATTCATATAATCTACGATATAACAACTGGCAAGGAAGAATTCGAACGAAACTCACTAAAAAACAAAGCGAAGGAAAAGGCACACAAGAAGATTAACGAGCAGAAAACAAAAGAAATCCAAAGAAGGAAGAAGAAAAAAAAACTTCGACAGAGCCAACATTTAAAAAGTTAAGTGTTTCAGTCTGTTACGGTCCTAAAAAAAAAAAAAGAGAAATTGACATTTTGAAGCGAAAATTTTTTTGAAAAGAACATTTAAAAAAAAAAAAAAAGTGTCCATTTCAAGTTTTATTCGGCTGGAAGTGTTTTTTTTTTTCTCTTCGGAAGGAAATTGTGCTTTTAATTCATTGAATTTATAGCACATTTGAGTGAATCTTTTGTTTAATTGTGTGGTTTTGTAAAAAAAAAAAAAAAAAAATTTTTTTTTTTTAACATGGAGCAATTAGCGGAATTCACTAGAACTATGCAATCGGCATTGTTTGCACAACAAAAGCAAATGGAATTACTTCAGCAACAACAATTGAAGCAAAGCGAAATACTACAGAGTATTTTAACGCAGCAGAAAGACTGTCGTTTCACTCCTGAAGGAATAGCAAATTCTTTATCCGAATTTGTATACAAGCTGACAAATGGGTTAATTTTTCCGGCATATTTTCGGAGATACGAAAATATTTTTGCTAAGAGATGTCAGTCTTGGACAGACGAAGAGAAGATTATCCTTCTTCTTCAAAAACTTGGATCTCAGGAAAATACAAAGTATACGAATTTTATCCTGCCAAAGAAACCTGAAGAGATTTCTTTTAGTGAAACAATAAAAATATTGTCAAACATTTTCAGTGAACGAGATAGTCTGTTCTATACACGTTATAAATGTTTAAATATCACGAAGCAGGAGGACGAAGATTTTATTACTTATGCAGGGAAAGTGAATGCTCATTGTGGATCCTTTAAATTAAAAGACCTCAAAGAGGATATGTTTAAAAGTCTAATCTTTGTGCAAGGTTTAACAGCCTCAAAAGATAAGGATATTCGTTCAAGGATATTATCCATTATGAACCAAGACACAGAAATAACGTTACAAAAAGTTACGGAAGAGTGTTAGAAACTGTTAAATTTAAAGCAGGACAATACAAGCATCGAAGGAAAAAATTTTGAAGAAAAAAATATGGAAAAAAAAATGGAAACGGTGATGAAATGTGCACACGAAAAATCCTGTAAGACATGTGGGGGAAAAAACCACTTCACTAAAGATTGTTACTTTAAATACAAAATATGTAACAAATGTAATAAAAAAGGCCATACATCAACGGTATGCAGGAAAGGAAAATACCGAAAAGCAGAAATAAAGACCATTGGTTCTAAAAATGAGTCTAGGTGTGATAAAAGAAAATATATTGAAATTAAAATTAATGGCTGTAATGTGAACTGTCTTCTAGATACGGGAAGCAACATAAGTATAATTGACGAAGTAACTTGAAAGAAAATTGGGTTTCCAAAGTTACAAAATACAAAATTGCCAGAAGTGTGTCTGGAAATAAACTACAATTTAAGGGTGAATTTTTTACCAATGTGTCTCTAAAGGAGAATGCTGTGAAAACCAAGTTATATGTCGTACCGGGCAAAAATTCTAATTTGTTCGGTATAGACTTAATGATTCTTTTTAATTTATGGGGAAAACCTATAAGCTCATTTTGCAATAAAGTAAGTCTGACGGGTTTAGAAAATTCTAAACTACCAGGAAAGTTTATTGACGAATTAAAAAAAGACTTTAAAGAGGTATTCTCTGAAGGTTTGGGTTGCTGCACGAAAACGGAGGTGAAATTTGAACTAAAAGACGAAGCTAAACCAGTTTTCAAACCCAAAAGAAAGGTTCCATATTCAGCATTAGAAACTATAGAGAAAGAATTAAAGAGACTTCAAGATATTGGAGTAATAGAAAAAGTGGACTACTCTGAATGGGCTTCACCCACGGTTTACATTAAGAAGAAAAATAATAAAATCAGGGTATGCGCAGACTTTTCGACAGGTCTAAATGATTGTCTCAAGGAGCATAACTACCCGCTTCCTACCCCAGAGGAAATTTTTTCGAAGTTAAGCAGAGGAAAAATTTTTTACAAAAATTGATTTGTCTGAAGCGTATTGGCAAGTAAAAGTCCAGGAAGATTGTGCTAAGTACCTGACATTAAATACCCATAAAGGACTATTTTCACTAAAACGTTTGCCTTTTGGTTTAAAAGTAGCCCCAAATTTGTTCCAGCAAATTATGGGTACAATGCTAGCAGGTTTGGATTTTGCTACGGCTTATCTAGATGACATCCTCATAAGAAGTAAAAATGTGGAAGAGCATAAGATCCCCATTGGCAAAGTATTCGAGAGAATATCAAACTATGGATTGAAAGTGGCTCTCGAAAAATGTAATTTTGGGATGGACAAAATTGAATATTTGGGACAAGTGATTGATCGAAATGGTAGAAAACCTAATCCTAATAGGACTGAAGCAATCAAAAACATGCCTAGACCAGGAAATATAGTGCAGCTACAGTCATTTTTGGGACTAGCAAATTATTATAATTCTTATATCCCAAATATGCATGAACTAAGAGCACCTTTAAACGAATTATTGAAAAAGAATAAAAAATGGCTCTGGACAAAAGAATGTGATGAAGCATTCCTAAAGATTAAAAAATGTCTGTTATCGGATTTAGCACTAGCTCACTACGATCCGAAAAAAGAATTAATTGTAGCAGCAGATGCGAGCGAATACGGTTTAGGTGCTGTGCTACTACACAGACTCAATGATGGATCGACTAAACCAATTATTCATGCCTCAAGGGTTTTGCTACCCGCAGAAAAAAATTATAGTCAGATAGAAAAAGAAGGTCTGGCAATTGTATACGCCATGAGGAAATTTCATAGGTTCATCCATGGAAGATTTTTTATCTTGGAAACGGACCACAAACCTTTGTTATCGATTTTTGGTTCCAAAAAAGGAGTTCCTACTCATACGGCTAATAGGTTACAAAGATGGAGCATGATTCTGTTAAACTACAATTTTAAAATGAAACACCTAGCATCCAGCAAAATTGCACACGCAGATGGTTTGTCCAGGTTGATCCCAAATAAAACTGAATTACTTGAAGAAACTGTTATAGCTGCACTAAAAGAAGAAAATGAACTAACAGATATATTAATAAATACTGTTAGGGAACTTCCGGTAACACTTGAGGAAATAAAGAAAGCAGCAAGAACAGATGAATACATTAACAAGATAAAAAAACAAGTGGGACAAAAAGAAAAGAAGACGAAAGGATTAACAGTTTTTCCATTTTCAAAGTGCGATGAAACTCTAATGTACGCAGATAGAGTGGTAATACCTCAAGTATTACAGAAGAGAATTTTAAAAGAATTCCACATGGGACATCCTGGAATCTCCAGAATGAAAGCACTAATGAGAGCATATACGTACTGGCCTGGAATGGATCAGGACATAGAAAAAATGATAAAATTATGTAAGGGTTGCCAACTAGCAGCAAAAGCGCCGCCCACTAAGACGCAACCTTGGCCTAAAACAGATATACCATGGACGCGGATTCATATAGATTACGCAGGACCTCTAAAAGGATATTATTACCTGGTAATAGTAGATAGCATGTCGAAATAGCCAGAAATTTTTAAATTCAAACATCCTACAACGGCAAACACAATAAAGGTGTTGGACGAGGTATTTGGGCGTTTTGGCGTACCAAAAACAATTGTTAGTGATAATGGCACCATGTTCAAAGGTCAAGAATTTAAGATCTACTGTGAGTCACTGGCCATAGAGCATATCACAACACCAACTTTTAGCCCTCAATCTAACGGACAAGCTGAAAGATTTGTCGATACTTTTAAACGAGCGTTAAAAAAGAACGATAACATCGACACTGAAGAAAAAAGTCTTCAGAAATTTTTAGCAGTGTACAGGATAACGCCTAATCCGAATACAAATGCAAATTTATCCCCAGCGGAAATAATGTTTGCCAGAAAAGTGCGCTCTGTGTTCGACCGGTTAATTCCGAGTAAAAAAGTAAAAAAAAGTGTAACAGATAATGTACGATACAAGATATATAAGGACGGGGATAAAGTTTTTTTCAACAATTATCGGGCAGGGAAGAGTTTTTGGGAAGAAGGCATAATCTCAAAAAGAATTGGAAGAATGGTCTACATTATAAAAGGTCAGACATTTTCCCACAAAAAACATATAAACCAACTCAAACCCCGATATATTGAAATAGTTAAAAACAATGAAGTACCGATGGAAGTACTGTATGACATTTTTCACATAGAGCCTCCAAAAAAGGAAGCACCAGTAACTGAAAATACAAGTCACTCTCCAAAATCAAAAAATTCGCAAACACAAATTTTAAGGAGAAGTAAAAGAAAAAGAACTGAATTTTTTGGACAAAGTCAAAAAAGAAAAAAATGGTGAAGCGAAATTCTAGGGAAGAATTTAGCTTGGGAGGAAGGTGATATAATGGACTGATCCAACACCCCTCAAATGAATGGACTGTTACGTCTATAAAAAGACAAGCAAACTCTCCTCACGTGGGAGACAGAATTTAGTACTAAGCTGTCAATGGACGCTTAGAAATGTGTGTACCTTTTACCCTAAATAAACCCTTTCTGTACAACCCCAGTAATGACTTGTTATTCATATAATCTACGATATAACAAATACCTAGGATACATAATTGACAAAGAAGGAAGGAGACCAGATCCTGACAGGACAACTGCAATAAAGAACATGCCAACTCCCGGGAACGTCACCGAATTGCAAAGCTTTCTAGAACTGGCCAGTCATTTATTCCCAACATTCATAATCTTCGAGCCCCACTTAACTAACTTTTGAAGAAAGACAGTACTTGGGAATGGACATCTGAATACCAGGAGGTATGTAACAAAATAAAAACTGCACTGACGTCCGACCTCTCTTACACATTACAATCCAGAATTAAATATCATAGTTGCCATGACGCAAGCTCGCATGGCATAGGCGCTTGCATACTACAAAGAATGCCGGATGAAAGCAAGAAACCAGCGGCACATGCGTCACGCACGTTATTACCTTCGGAATAACATTACTCGCAGATCGAGAAGGAATCCCTCGCAATAATATTTGCAGTAACAAAGTACCATCGTTATTTGCATGGAAGATTTTGCAATTTGAAAACTGGCCATAAACCGCTCCTAGCTATTTTCGGATCGAAGAAAGGACTACCCGTGTATACAGCAAACAGATTGCTGAGATGGGGTACGATCTTAACTATAACTTTAAGTTAGAATACCTACCCTCACAAAAAATTGGTCATGCTGACGGATTGTCGAGGTTAATTTCAAATCAAAGCGAACCACTAGAAGACACTGTGATCGCTTCTTTGAAAAACGACAGCGAAATCAAGAATCTGATGTTTAACGTGATTAAAGAATTACCAGTTATCATACATGAAATAAAATGCGAAGCCCAAGAAGACAAATTCATTTGCTCCACAAAACAGAAAATCATGGAAAAACATTGACAGATAGTGGACATTTTCTCCTTGTGTGACAACGTACTAGTATATAGTGAAAGGGTGGTGATACCTAAAACTTTACAGAAGGGAATAGTAAGAGATTTTCATGCAGGAAACCCAGGGAAGAATAGGATGAAAAGCCTTATGCGGAGTTATGTATACTGGCGAAATATGGATTTAGACATCTCAAATTTGGTGGATTCTTGCAAGGGTTGTTCTCTAGCAGCTAAAGCACCACCAATCACCTACAAACCATGACCAAATACAGACCAACCTTGGTTGAGAATACATGTGGATCTCGCACGACCAGTGGAGGATGTCTACTACTTGATAGTAGTAGACAGCTATTCAAAATGGCCAGGAGTACTCAGGTGCAAGAGCCCCACCACAGGGGTCACTATCTCTTTCCTCCATGAACTTTTTGCCCGATTTAGCATTGTGACAGTTTTCAAATAAATCACATTACTATACCTCACATCGTCACAATTTATTGTACAATTTTTCAACATGAAAACTGATGTGTCTGGTGTTGTCCGTTTATGTTAAATTCCTTTAAAAAAAATAAATGAAGTAAAAAAAAAACAAAGAAACTGAGACATGTTCATAGGAGTATTGTTTTTTCACTTTTTGTAAGTAAAAAAAAAACAAAAAAAACTCAAGCTGAGATTGAAGCCAAAACCTAGACAGTGAGTTAAGTATGATAATCATTAGGCCAGCTTGTTCTTAACATAACAAAGGCTTCCTTTCTAGGGCAATTGCTCTTGACATATCAAAGGCCTTCGACAAGGTATGGCATAAGGGTCTACTTCACAAGATTTCCAGCTACGGTATAACTGGAAATGTTTTCTCAATCATTAAATCATTTTTCTCCGATAGGCTCATAAGAGTAGTGGTAGATGGACAAAACTCGGAGGCCTGCAATATAAATGCTGGAGTCCCTCAGGGGTCAATCCTGGGCCCAACTCTCTTCCTGATCTACATCAATGACCTCCCTAAACACATACTTAAATCATTCATTGACATCTATGCTGATGACACAACCATCTACGGCAACACATCAAAGGCTGTAAATGACAAAGTTCTCTCTGATTCTCTCTCCTCTGATCTCGAGCGCGTGGTTCAGTGGGGGAAGATGTGGCTGGTTACCTTTAATGCATCCAAAACCAAACTCCTATCCTTACATCATCAACGCTCTGATCCCCATCTGGCATCAATTGTGATGGATGGCTCTCGTCTGGGTGAGGCCCCGTGTTTTGACAAGCTTCTGGGTTTGACCTTTACTCCTGATCTGAAATGGAACACGTACATCAAGTCTGTTGCCAAGGTCGCTGGAAAGATGGTGGGATCCTTCTACCGCTCCAGAAGATATCTCACTACTGATGCAATTCTCTATCTATTTATATAGATAGAGAATTGCAAGTACGTCCAAGGATGGAATACTGTTGCCATATCTGGGCAGGAGCTGCTAAAAAAGCCTATCCTGCCTTGACAGAGTACAAAATAGACTTTGTGGTTTAGTGGGGAATGCCCTTTTCTCTACCCTGCAACCTCTCTCCTACAGAAGAGACGTTGCGAGCCTGTCCTTGTTTTATCGTTATTTCCATGGCAGATGCTCGTCTGAATTCCAATCTCTGGTCCCCCCTCGCCAATCTTTCACGAAAAACACCCGTCTAGCTGAATCCACTGTGAAAAATTTCCCCCACTCTATATCTGTGCCTAAATCAAAACGCGGATTCCATGAACAAAGCTTCTTTCTTAGAACTGCACACCTGTGGAACTCTGTTCCGTCTGCCTGCTTCCCTCTGGACTACAACTTGGTTGTCTTCAAGTCCAATGTTAACAAATTCCTAATGAACCGCCCCCTTAAGTAAACATTTCAGCAAATCTCCTCACTAACGTAATGTACTTGCAATAACCCTTATCCCTGAGTGGCTTCCGGGCCTTGATAAGTGGTGATCACTGTGTAAAAAAAAAATAAATAAATAAATAAAGAAGCTCTCACGTGAATGACTGAGTATCTGCAGTTATGAAACAGTTGACAAACAAATAAAAATCCAATGACCCCCCCCCCAGTACCAATTTTTTCAATTTTGACCCCTTAGCACTCTTTTTTTCAGATGGAAACTGACTAAAACGTTTTCCACATGTCTGAATACCCTATATATCAAATTTAAAGTTTGTAGATCAAAAATTTGTTGACTATATAGGTTGATAGGTGTCCTTACACACACACACACACACACACACACACACACACACACACACACGCATTCTCACTTTTATAGATATATAAATTGAAATCATAAATATGAATTAATCAACATTTGTTTCCCTATTCTCTCCTATATATGTTAATAACACAAAATACGTACTAAGATATAATTAAGATCTGGGATTGAGTTCTATTTGAAAAAAATCCGTTTTAATTCTTCTATAATTAGAAGAACTGTAATTTATAATTAACTAAAAAAGTATCTCTTTAGCTATCTATGTATTTCTCACCTCCTCTCACTTAATCACTCTATAATATTTCTTAATGGTTCTATGAGTATTTAGAGAAAAAGTAACTCTGTTTTTAGCATTATTCTCTAACTAGCGAGATACCCAGTGTTGCCCAGGTGTGGAGAGAACGGGGCCCTTAACAAAAATGTTTCAAACAAAAAAAAAAAATTAACCAACCCCTTAAACAAAAAAAAAAATGAAAATAGCAGTGAATACCCATGTGAGTGCAAAAAAAAGACAAAAAACATAGCAACAGTAGCCAGGCTCAAACCTGTAACACAAAGGAGGAAAAGAAGGTGAAAAAAGCCAACTGCTTAGCCCCCGTACCCACTGCGACAAACAATGTCGACGACGTTCGATATAAGGCTAGTCATTGCAAGGCATATGATCACTTTGCAAAAATGTTGACAAAAAACTGACTCCCCTCCTTGTAAAAAACAGCGCAGTTAACGGTGTAAGAATGAATGTTCTTGGCCAATTTTGGATATTTGTCAGCCGAGAGCGATCTTTCTAACGATGCCAATTTTGTCAGTATTGGTCATGTTAAAAGTTTTAGCGAGACATACAAACATATATATATACATTCACACACAAACCGACGTTTAAGATTTATATAATAGATGTACATATGTGTATCTATACACACATATATAAATTAGATGGCAATATAAATCTTATATTTTATATTTTTTATACAATAAAAACAATGGGAATACTCGTATAATAGAAGTTAAGAGACTTATTTTTAGTTATCCAATAAGAATGTCTTAACAGATATATCTTTAATAAAACCACAGCAGAATAAGGGATGATTATGATCTAAAGGTTCACACGTATGTTTGGTAACTACTTAAAAAAAATACCATGAATAAATATTTGGTGATATTTACAAAAAATTGTATTCAACATTAAACAAAGAAAAAAACGTTGATATGCCACAAAACAGACATTAAACATCTGCCCCCACATCATTTCTATAAATACCTCCTATCACTCTTTATATCATTTAAATAAACAATTACAAAATCCTTACATGCTCTATTAACTTGTAGTAATGTTTTTAACAAATCTTTATCTCTTGTCATTAGTCTTTTCTTTGAAGATATAACCTAACTTTGTTGTATTTTGTATATACTCTAGTGGGCCGCCTGGTATTACCCAGTTGTGAAGTATATTTAAATTTGATATTTTGATTTTGTAAAAACTATGCATAAACAGAATTCAGCATAATAGTGTAATAAAACCAATCAGCTAATTAGAAACCATAAAAAAATAAGTAATTAACGCTCGTTTTTTAAAGGAATAATCAAATTAGTTAACCTTTATGTAGTCGCTGGCATATCCATGACTAAGTATATTAAGAAGTTTAGTTTAATAATTTTTCAATAGAAAAAGTAGGCTTTTAATATCAATGTCAGAGCTAGAAAACAACTCAATTTTATAGGTATATAGATGGATTATTAGTGTGTTGGAAGAAATTGCCAAAAATAACTCCAGAGATGAAGAAAAAGTGCCCTTTCAGCAATGCTCCATGTCACAAATTAATAGCAATGATAGCAAAATTACATGAATTGTACTTTGAATTGCTTTCTCATCAACTCTATTCTCCAAATCTGACCCCCAATGACTACTGGCTATTTGCAAACTTCTCTCACTCTCTCTCTCTTGGTGAGGATGGTGGTTGTGTTCTGGGTTTTAGTATTTGTGAAGGTGGCTGATCAAGGTCAATCCTGACCTTGAATTGTCTTTCACAGTGAGGGCAGGCAGCGTCATTTTCATTTGGAGGGTTGGCTCTTGTCCTTCTCTTTCTCTTCTATTTGAGGTCTGCAAATTGGTTGGCCTCGAACTTGGATGTGCCTTTGGCAATGGTCTGCCTCTAGGTTTGCCTGTGTTTCTCATAATGCCACTTCTTCAGGTTTGCTTTCACAAAATCCTTATATTGTTTTTTTCTGGCCTTCTTGAGTGTGCTTTCCTTCTTTTAGAAGAGTTGTTTCGGCAGCTGGGAATCTAACATCCTGACAATGTGGTTCAAAATGAGCTACAATCCTTATGATGTTAGCCTCCTGGAGAATTCTGAGGTTCGTGTGATAGTCTTCCTAACAAATGTCCAGAATGCTCCGTAGGCAGCACCTTAAAGTATCAGTGGTATGTCGTCCAGGTTTCTGAGGTGTAGAGAAGTGTCGGGAGCATGACAACTTTGTATACAGCCATTTTTGTTTTTGTCCAGATGTCTGTCACAAAACATACACAAACCTAATGCACCAGGAAAAAAATTTGGCTCCAATAAAGAAGTGATAATGGAAAATGGGGCATTAATTGAGAGCAAAATAAATACTTATTAAGTTTAAAACCTAATCTCCAACAATTTTGTGTCCGCATTTTATGTAATCTGCCAGAAGATGCAAAAATAAAGACTATAAGTTGATTAATTAGAAAGCCATTCTTACCATAGGGATATGGTAAGAATGGCTTTCTAATCACAAATCCATTTTTAACATGGGGAGAGGGGATTTTATGTTGATATAGTATGTTGAAAGTCATTTTCGGTTTAAAAATTTTTTGAAATAATGAACTTCCCATTTTCATTGATACTTATTTTCTGACAGCTGATTGGATAATTATCTCAGCATCTTCTGGCTACTGTCAGAAGATGGGTTGTAAACTGGACAAGTACGGCAAAGTTAAATCCTTCTGCACAAAAGGCATCGAATTGTTAGGGAAGTGTTGGAAACCTAAAAGGAGACCATTGATGAATAAAATTGAATTTTGCCTAAATGTTATTGTTTGGACATATTGTGTTAAAATATTTTGGATAAAATTACATTTTACAAAATATAACATTGAATTTTTTTCTCTTTTTTACTTTTAATCACTCCAAACAAGAGGTTTAAGATGGATCATATCAAAATAAAAATGTTGTCAAATACCAAATCAGAGTTCTTTAATTGAAACAATGCCACTATACTGTGGACTTGGCATTTGCCTGCCCTTTTCACAGATTTTGTATTTAATCCTGTAGAATGAGTCAATCATTCTGCTCACTAAATCAGAACATGTTGTACTTATTTATATAGTACTTTTATACTAATGAATAAAAAGAAAATGAATATAAAAAATTTTAACTACTGTATTTCATTAAGAGATTAAAGGAAAATTTCAACTTATTTAATGGATATAAAAAGTTAAGCTTGTTATCAAGGTATCTAAGGAAGAGTAGCTATTCAGTCAAAAATAAGAGAAATGTTACATTTAATATTGAGAAAATCATCAAACATTTTTATTCATAAAATTTATTTTCTATGAAACGCCAATTCCAAAGGTTGGTTATCTCACTTAATCTACAGGCGACCATTAACAATTGTCACATTTTGTGTCGGTTATATTCTTACTGAATTGCTGCCCGTACTGTTAAGGACCACTATACATAAAAATGCATTTGATTATATTAGCGACCCAGCATTGCCCAAAATGCAATGGAGTTATTTTAATCCTTCATTTTTAGTTTTTTGTATATTTTTAAGCTTAAAATAGACAATTCCTATTACTTTTTCAATTTCAATTTTTATTTTAAGGTGATATTTTTAAATTGTTTCATATTATCAATCATCGGAGTCAGATAAATTTTAGAAATAAATTATAGCTAAGTATGTTATATTTTCAATAATATGATAAAACAATTATTACTTTACCATGTAATTAATAATATATTATCACATACTTAGCTATAATTTATTACACTGGTCAACAACAGATTTATTGTTTGAATTTTTTAAGCCGATTTAGGACGAATTTGATGTGCTGAATCCAAAAGTCACATGGGTTTTGTTGTCAGGTCAAGTTTTTGAGCTATGATCATTTGTCATTTATGATGTTTTTTTCCACATGTATGCATCTGTGGAGCATTTTAGAAGTTTGTGGGAGTAAAATGCCATGTCAAATAATTGTTTTGATTGGATATGATTATTTTAATGACAAGAAGTATTCAAGTCCGATAGTTTTAGGTGATTATGTTGAAAAGGGATCAGTTTGAAGTCATAAAATCTCAAACTCTTCCAAAAACTGATGCTCAGCATATACAAAGAAAGACTGGCCTGTGTTTTGCAAAGAAAAAAACGTCCTCAACAACCCTATGGTGGACAGAGACAGAATACTATTCCCACCACTGCGCATCAAACTCAGCTTAATCAAGCAGTTCACCAAAGTTCTAGATAAGGATGGTGACTGCTTCACTAGGTGTATCAGAAATTTGGAGGAATTTTTGACACCCCTAACAGAAAACTGCAAATAAAATATAAAAAACTCGTAATTTCTCTTTTTAAAGTGGGTTGTTTATTTTCTGCATGGAATATACTTCCAAAATAAACTATTAAAGTTGTTTAAAAAATAATAGAAATATTATTTTTTAAAAAACAGTGTTTACAAAATGTTTACAAAATGCCGGTGTGCCTTCAGGCACCCATTTTTTTACGTAATAAAATCAATAGAATTTTACAAGTTAAATATTTTTCAATTTTTAGACTTTAAAAATCTATCAAAATTTTTCTATTGGTTCAATTTTTATGATATTTTCAGGGTCAATGTGAAATTTTATGCTCTTTCCAATAAACCAAATATAATATTTTAGAGAAAGTTTCTTTTCAAATTCACCCCCCCCCCATTTTGAAATGTCTTAAAATTTTAATAATTAATTTATGTGCCAAAGTTTTATATATCACAAATTGAAGATAAAAGACAATAAAGAAAATATTCTAATTTAAAACAAAAAAAAAAATAGTTTTTTTGGAAATTCACCTGTAAAGTTCAAAGTGTAAAACCTTTTTTTTAAAAAAACACTGATTTTTTTTTTAAATGAAAGCTCATGTTATGCTTACATCATCAAGTAAATACCAGACACTGGCGGCAAATATTTCTATTTCATTGAATGTTTCCTTTTTTTAGATAGTTAAAAAAAAAATTAGTCGATAAAGAAATATTAAAATATATCAATCAAAAACTTGTGTATTTCATTAAAAGAATTAAGAAAAGAAAGCGATGAAGTGGATTTTTTGTTCTAGAGGAAAAACTTATAAGTGAATGTGCGTTTCCTTTTTAACTATGGAGGATGAAAAATACTAATTTTGGTTAACACACACAATAAAAAAGAGACATTATTTATGTCCCTTGGATGAATCCGTATTTCATAAATTTCATTTTAGTAGCAGCAACTCTTTATAGCTTCATGCAAAACACGTTGCGAAAATGCGATTTTCTACAACCCTCGCTTTAAAAAATTCTTTTATTTATAAAACACATGGAATTTAAAATATAAATATGGATAAATTCTTAACAATGAAGAATGGAACTACCCATTTAATAGTATTTTTTTAGGTAAGTGATTTTTTGGCATTTATATATATATATATATATATATACATATATTTATAAGCAAGTCAAAATATGTTGATTTTCTTTATATTTTTTTTAAAGAAAACCGCTTTAAAAAAACAAATATTGCATAATTTGCTATTAAACCTGTTATTTTTTTAAAATTTGGTTTTTGCTCCTTTAATTGAAAAAAAAATTAGGGTTTGAATTACATTTTTCAAGTAGTTATAAGCTTCGATAAATAGTAAGTTGAATTATTAAAGTTCTGATCATCATTTTTAATGGCCACTTTCTGATACAACTACTACTTCATGTACTTTTGCCAAACTTTTTCATGATTGACCATAGAGAAGTTTAAAGCTGGTATCTTTGACAATCTTCAGATCCGTCAGCTCATCAAGAATCCAGAGTTTGAAAACTCAGTGAAGTGGGACTGGAAGCTTGGAAGGCATTTGTTCTGATAGTGAAGAAGTTTCTTGGCAACAATAAGACTAGAAACTATGCAGAACGCGTCAACAACGTGCTGACTGCTTTCAGAAACCTCAGCTGCAACATGAACGTCAAGATGCACTATTTTCACATATGAACTGGTTTCCTGAAAATCTGGGTTTAATGAGTGATGAACAGAGGGAGAGATTCTATCAGAACCTGAAAGAAAGATACCAGTCATGACGGCTAACTACTGCTGGAATCTGAAGAGAGAGACCTTGTTGCTGAGCATACCAGGAGTTTGAAGAAACAGAAGTTCAAGCCATGAAGTTTGAACAATGGTGTAGCAACATACAATTTACGTATACTTACCTTTATCAATGTCCACCGTTACAGTAATGGATGTTTTTTTTTTTTGTTTTTTGTTTTTTTTACATAGGTATAACCACTTATCAAGGCCCAGAGGCCACTCTAGGATAACGGTTAATGGGTATACATTAGTCAATGTGATTATAGTGTTTTTAACATAGGTATAAAGAGTGTACATTAGTCAATTGAACAATATAGTAACTGGAAATTTTAGTAATGGAAATTCAGTGAATTTGTTAACTTAAGTGGAACGGCTCATCAAGAACTTGTTTATGTTGGACTTGAAGATAACCATATTGTAGTCAGCTAGAAAATGGAAGACAGTTCCACAGGCATGTAGTTCTAAGAAAGAAGCTTTGTTCATGGAATCTGTTTAGGTTTAGGCACAGATAAAGAGTGGGGGGGATTATTGATAGTGTTTTCAGCTAGACAACTGTTTCTGGTGAAAGTTTGGCGAGGGTGGATCATACATTGAAGCTCAGTCGAGCACTTACCATGAAAATAATGATAAAGCAAAGACAAACTCGCAACATCTCTTCTGGGTTGCAGGGAAGAGAAAAAGACATCTATAAGACTACAAAGTCTATTTTGAACTCTATCAAAGCAGGATAAGTCCTTTCTAGCAGCTCCTGCCCAGATGTGGCAACAGTACTCCATCCTTGGATGTACCTGGCTCTTATATAAATAGAGAATTGCACCAGCAGTGAGATATCTACTGGATTGATAGAAGGATCCCACCATTTTTCCAGTGGTCTTGGTGTGAAATGGTCTATACCTACAATTAACCATTCTGTCAGGCCTGATACTATAGAGGACACATCCTTTTTAAACATTGAACGCAGAGGTAGATCTGATATAAATGTAGGGAAGCTATCCTAGTCAGCCATAGAGTATCAAAATACTGTACGATAGAGAGGTACATCTGAGGACTTATTATGCATGTGTTTCCTATTTTTAGTCTATTAGACTTAGGCATATGACACTTGTGTTCGAAAAGTAGATAATTTTAGGGTAATTTCCTTAATTATTTGTTTTCACTAGCATAAAAGTGAAAGGATGCTTTCTACTAGAATGGTAGGCATTAATCTCATTGAATTCAACGTAGACTGAATTTAAAGGTCTTGTGACTAAAAAACTTAATGAAACAGCATCTTGATTATAAACATACATAATTGCATTTACTGTTTAAAAAATCGATATTACGAATGTCTAATATTATTTAGTTTTTAATTATACTCACCTGTTAATTTTCAAATGAGTTAATGTGTAAATCCATAGTTAACTGTTAAACAAACCTGGGAAAATAGGATGTAAATAGCATTAAAATGTGCTTTACAAAGTAGACAATTTGAATTTACCAAACAACCTGAATAAAAGTAGTTTGACTGTTAATTGTAAAGAACCAAATGACAAAGAATGCTTAAACAAATTACTTAGAAATTTATTGCTTATTTAGTTTAAATGGGACATACTTTGTTATGGTAGCTGACCCAAACTATACAAATGTATGCAAAAAGGTGTCCAAATGATTTTTCCTTTTTTTGCTTAAATTAGTCATCTATACAAACAGGTTCTTCACAGTATAAATGCCATTACTTTCAGTTTGATATCATTTATAAAGTTGGGCTATTTGTTGCGCTAATGAGATTAAAATGACAAATTTATATTCATAATAGAACAACAACTGTTTAATCTGTTGCAATTGATTGCATATATTAAAGTCTGATAAAATATTTACATTTTTAAATATGCATTATCATTATATCTCGTTTAATCATAATACATCATTGAACCACAAATAACAAAAAAAACTTGCTTTTATGATCATGGTATTTATGTAAATGTTATTCAGCATTAGAAGAAATTTCTAAAGCTATACAACTCAAAATTTGGATATATACTGGCAGATACTCAAATCTACCATTTTGAATTGGGTCCATTTCAACCAAAGTTGTACAATTTCTTACCATGAATCTTTTATATATATTATGACAAATTATTTGACTAATTAAAAAGTTCATTTATTGAGAAAATGAAGGTCAAAGTTTAATGTCAAAATCAATTTGCCTTATTTGATCATGAAGATAAAAACATATATAGCCAAGTAATTCATAATGGTGTGTAAATAACATTTTAGAATGCAATACAAAAGATATTTAATTTTAAACTGTCAGTATTCTGGAATATTCACTTAACTTAAAGAAGTATGACTGGTGCCATTCAATTTGTAGCAAATTTTATACAAAATATCGGTTCATCATGGTCTAATCTCACATTGATTTGATATGGAGTGTCTTCTTATTGATTACCTGAAGAAACTAAATCATTTTCAGCTTCTATCAAATACCCAATTCCTAATCTACCTCTCTGTTATAGTTTAACATGTGACATGTTGGATCACCCATTGAATTCCAATTACATTGTTTACATCAGCAAAAATACATTCATATAGCCAGTTAAGTTTATAAAAAAAAAAAAAAAATAGACAAAATTCTAAATGAGTTTTTTTTGTTCACTGGCTGCATCTTTGTTTTCCTCTCTTCCCCTTTTTTTCACTTCGGCTACAGGTAAAATAGTATTAATCCTTATGATTTCCTTATTTTTTTATAATGAACTATTCCAATCTTCTATTTTATAGTTTTATTATCTTTGATTGTTAATAAGCAGAGAGGGTGATAAGAATTGGGCATAAAACAACATACGGTGAAAGTAATAAATAGAAATTTAATAAGAAATGGATAAATTAATCAGTAAATTCAAATGGATTTTTTAACTGAACCCCCAAAAGCAAGGATTATTGTATTTTGTGTGATTAAGAAAACAAAAGCATTAGGGAAACAAACGTTGATCAAACTCTATCATTATAGGCAAATGTGGAAATTGATAATCGAGTTAGTTGTTTAAATATAAATTTGTTTCTGAAACTACACCAGCACGACATTAAAACTGAAACTTTATTTCTCAAAATAAACTTTCTTTTGCAAAGACAGCATCACACGCCTTAAAAAGAGATTTTGTTTTTGCTCTCTAAGTTTATTTTTGCAAAGTACCAGAGGAAGAATTGTGTTCCTTTTTACGACCCAAGTTCACTAATTGGTGGCAAGCAAACAAAACCAAGTTTGTTCAAATGATTAGAATGCAACTTCAGTAATGGATGTAAATGTTATGAAAAGATTAGTTGTGATCAAAGAACACTAGCAGCTTCTTAACTTCAAATATAAATTTTTAGATACATCAACACAAATATGCATTATATTTTGACAGAAAAAAGAAATCGCTCTTCTTAAGGAAGTATTCATAACGGACAGGCCCAGTATGTCCTACCCCTGACCTGTCTCCTCAAAAAGAGTGATGATATGGATAGTTTCAGCAACATGTTTTCAAGGTTTTAGCTATTTTTTTTTTTTATCTAAATATATAAAGTTATCTTGTCTAACTTTCCATATCAGACTTAGATAGCAATAGATCTGACAAAGCAATATTTGATTCTGACTAATGGTTTCTCTTTTCAACCTTGTACCATGTTATTTACACTAAAATAGTCTAATTCACTATTTTTTTTTTCAATGTTCAGTGATGAGTGTAAGAGGGCAGGTTTCCTTATTCATTTGCAGACAGCACCAAATATTTTTACTATTGGTAAATTTATCACAAAAAAAATGCATAATTTATCTCTTGTTCTTGTACACTTAAAGAAAACAAAAGAGAATTAAAAACTTATAAAAATATATAACTGTATGTATTTGTAATACACCAACGTGTGCAACACATGTGAAAACCTTGTCATATTTAAAAAAAAAAAATTCTTATTGTTTTGCTACAGATGCCAGACATTCACCTGCTATCTCATACATTTTCGCCGGGAGATATTTTTAAGATTATTACTGCCGCTTTAATTGCAATTGTTTGTATTTCTCTTGCACTTGGTTCATTGGATATATTCTCCAGTTTTTTTTAAATTTTCTTTCATGAGTCTAATTGCTCCTATAATTACTGGAATGATGGAGATTTGTCTAAGATTTTGGTTTCTTTTTATGCCGTACATACTTTATCATCTCCTTCCTCTCAGCTCCGTTTTAGCCAACATCATTAAAAATACTGACTTTAATCAGGGTTACTCCTTTCTTGCTCTTGTCCCAATAATGATGTCAGGGTTAATAGCTCCGTTTTCTAGGGATATGACTGTAGGAATTGCAGTCATAATGGATGGTGTATGGCTTATATTTCCAACTGTTCTTTCTTGTATATATTCCAAAGACTTGCTGCTACATCCGATATTCAATGTTTTACAGATAGTCCAGTGGATATATTTACACACTCCACTGTGTCGGCCAAACAGAAGGAGGGAGTAAGTATTTTTTGATAAAATCTCTCTTTAAAATCTACCAAAAATCAAGTAATTATCCAATCAATACAAAATTTTCACCGATTATTAAGTGAAGAATGAACTTTATAACGATGTACTTTTTCATAATCGATATTTATGTAAATATATATATTTTGCCTACAGCCTCCCTTCTTTATTTGTGGGTACAAATATGCTTAAAATAATCAGTTGAAACTGAACAAAATATATTGTGTTGTGGGGAGGGTAAGAATTGTAGATAAAAAAAAACAACTGTGCACGTATCAGATTTTAAGGTTGAAAATCCAAATTTTGAATGTGTTTAATTTTTCATCCATTGTGTTTTGAAGTGTGAATTTTGTTGAATATGTTAATAATAATTATTCTTTCAGATTAGCAAAAATATATATATTTTCATTATTTTTACGAAAAACACTACTTTTAAATCTTTGAAAAATAAATTAATAATTTTAAATATTGCTAATATACCATTAAATAGAAAATGCTTTAAAGAATCAATACCAAAAAAGAAAAAGAATTGATAAATAACTGCACATTTTGCTAAAAATATGATTTGTTTCAGCAATTTGTTATTACGTGATATTTCTTCACTTATGGAATACCATAAGGCCTACACACAGTTATCTCCCCCTTTTCCTTCTTACTGAGACTTGCGCCTGACTTAGTTTAAGAAACACTTGGTTCTGATGACAAGGCAGGGTCAAGACGACCAAGTGTGAGTTGTTTTCAACACATACAGTGCCTAGTATTCCCAAAATGGTTACCTATCTGGTACTCGAGAGCCTCATCGTTGCTTAACTTTGGGGATTATGTAGGCAACATATATATATATATATATATATATATATATATATATATATATATATATATACATACAGTAGAACCCAAAGAACATTATAAATAACACCATAAGGCAGGGCAAATACCATAACCAGGGGCTGAAAAGCATAGTATTTCACATCGTAACCTGAAAAAAACTTATCCTAGCGCCTCCATATCCTGTATCCTGTATATATATATCGCTTATGATGGAAATTTACCAGTCTAAATGAACTTATTTTGTTTTGTAAAGGCTACCATAGTTTCTTCAAAACTATCATTAAATTTAGGATTTTTTAATTTCGCCACACAAAATCTATAGAGTGAGAGAAAGATGTAATTATTTGAAATTCAGGTACTTATGTTATAATATTTTTGCATATTCTTATAACAAATCATCCTAAATCTTATTTAGGCAAAAAAAAAAAAGTTAATTTGTTCAAAAACCTTTTAAAAAATATTTAGATGTGTTAACCATGGAGACAAAATTGGCAGTGAATGGTGATTTTTGGAAAATTTTAAATTTAAAATTCTATTGAAAATAGTAGGAAAAGTTTTATATTATTCTACTTTTCATATAAAATTCAGGCTTTTATCTTTCTGGAAAAAAAAATTGCTCAAGAAAAATGGATTTTTGTAAATTTTAATTTGTGTAAAAAAAACAAAAGACGCTTGGTTTTTCTTCCATTTTTTTGACCATGCCAACTCCAGCACATTTTTAAAACTTGATATTAGTTGGCTCAAACTCTACTTCTGTATAGCAAAACTTGCACTCGTTATTGTACGTTACTTCTTTGATGAATTGGCCATCAAACCTTGATCTTGGGTAACCATTATCATCCTTTCTTGATCATAGTTAAGCGGTCCTAGCCTGTCTATATAAATAGATATATGGAAATATAATACGTGAATATATGAAAATGTGATGTACTAAGATGTGTATGAGGGTCACATGTCACAACGTATCTAGAGAAAATATAGACAAACGGTTTTACTAATATGTACGACTATATTTTTTTATTTTAATAAACAATAAAATGAATTTACTCAAATTTCGGTTGAGATTATTTTTTGGCAAATATCTTTTTAGCTTCATACCTTTTTTGCAAAAATAAACTATTTTTTTATATTCTCTCTTAAGCCAGAAAGGGTAAAAAAACAACTATTTATGTGTTGTGAGATATTTCAAATTTAGTTATAAATTTTTGTTTCAAAATTTTAGAATATAGTTTGTGTTAAAAAAAATCAAAGTTAAAGAAAAAAATCGCTTGGGTTTATTTAAGATTAAGTTTGAATCTTTTTACTCGAGTTTAATAATAATAAAAAAGAACTAGTTGTAGTCAATAATATAAAAAAAAATGTTTGAGAAAACTTTAAAAAATGATTTCCTTTGCTGTTTTTTCTTTTTTATTTATTTATTTTATTATTTTTTTTTTGTCAATGTGTGCTGCACTGCTGCACTGCTGCACTGCTTGTCCAATCTGCAATTCCATCATAAGCGATATATATACAGTAGAACCCCGGGAGACATTACAATCTAGGGAGTATATAAAAAGTTTTAAAATATAGTACCCCCCCCCGAGAATCCCAGTGAAAAAAGCCTTTACTGGACATACAAAAACGTTTTGCCTTTTATATATATATAGATTACAAGATTGTTTTACAATATTTTATGCTGACGGACCAAGTTGATTGCGTGCATCGAAGTTGCTTTAATCAGTAGCAGTCGCAATTTAGTTGTACAATAATCGTACATCATTTTTAGTAAAACTCGATAAACAAATGATTAAACCAAAAAAAGAAAACAAAAGATAGCAGACCATGCGCTCTCCTTACTGATTAGTCCCCAAAAAGGAGAAAAGTGAAAGTAGATTTGTGAACCACACACGTAGTTAAATCAATCTGCACATTATTTATATATATATATATATATATATATATATATATATATATATATATATATATATATATATATTTAAAGTGATGGTTGTGCAGTTCCAACGAGAGAAAAAATGTATATTTAAAAGAGTGTAGCCATCAACAATTGTGGGTTTTTTTTAAAGGTTTTCATCATATTTTTATTTTAAAATATTTTTATAACGCGTTTCGAGCTTAGGGTGTGCTCTCTTCAGATATTTTCGTAAAAAGTTTTTCTTTAAAATGGGAGTTTGTAGATATGCCTCCGCTGATATTAAATATGTTTTTCATAGTGATGCGATGCGTGTGTTCAGTATTCAGACGTTCTGTCTCCAACTTTAAGTGTTCACAGTGACCGGTCAAAGTTAGTTTCAAAGAGTGTTTTTTAGTCCATATGGTGAAAGTTTTTATGGCTTTTTTAGGGTTCTTTTTAAAGACTTTCTTTCCCCATGTATAGCATACACTCACACACAATCACATACGCATACATATACATTCATGTACATGTACACATGCACACGCACACGTACGCAGGCACACACACATACACACACGTACATACATAGAAATATATGTAGGAGCATACACATATACACATATACATACCCACCTACACACCCACACACGTACTCGCATACATCCACCGCTAACAATTATTTTTATTTTTTTATTATTTTTTATTTTACTTTTATATATACGGATATCGTGTAAGAGTGTTCTGTTCCTGGTTATATATACTTTTTTTTTTTTTTTTCCAACCAAAACATGCATGTATATATGCGCTTAATCATTCCGACATATGTACACGCACCCACACACACACAAGTAAGATGGAGAATAGGTAGAAGATATATATACACACACATACACGCACATACACACATATATGTACACACATATATGTATGTGCACATACACTCACAAACATCCACATACTATGTAGGCACATACACATACATACACACATGCACACACACAGACATATGCAGGGGCTCACACATACGCGTATATCCATATCCACACGAACACATTTACCCACTCATACATGTGCATACATATATATATATATATATACACATACACACACATACATACGGATGTGTATACACTCATCCACCCATATATATATATGGGCACATGCACTCACAATCACACACACACACATACATATTCATACATTCCACCTTATGTATATATTGGTTGAAGTTTCCTTTCCAATCCATGCACATATGCATACATGGATTCGGTCACTCAAACATAAGTGCACGTATACATACAAACAAAATGTAGTATAGATAACAGATGATATATAATTATACACACACGCATACACAATCATATGTGCACACCCACGCACACACACATATACTCACGCACACACGCGCGCACATACATATACATACGTTTAATTTCTAGTTGTTTGTTTGTTTAAGAGAAATGGTACTGTACTGGGTATGGGCGCGCGCACCCGCGAAAGTGTGTGCGTGCCTTATTGTGCTTTTTTGTTGTTTCGTGTGTGAGGGTGCACACCTACCCAAGCATGCATGCGTGTAAGTGTATTTTGTGTTTTGCCTATTTATGTGTATAATTATGGAGAGATGTTTAAGGCGGGGTTAAACTTTGCTATGAAATTTTTTTCTTGAGTTAGCAAGTAGAAGTAGTTGTCAGTTTGGAAGATGGGCATTATCTCGAATCTGCCTCCACTGCATGTGTGTATATGTTGTGATACATGTAGGTGTCTATTTTCCGCGATTTTGATGTTGGATCGGTGTAGGGCTACTCTATTACTAAGGTTTTTTGTAGCGCCTATGTAGGATTTATCGCATGCTGGACATTTTATTACATAGATCACGTTTTTTGAGGTGCAATCTAGGTTTTTTTAATTTTGAATGTTTGTATGGGGTTCGTAAATGTGTATGTGTTTCCCTCTAATATTATGTTGCAGACTCCACATCGTTGTTTGTTGCATTTTGTGACTCCTTTTGTTGCGTCTTGATTGAGTTTGGATGAGGTAAGAATGCGTTTTAGGTTTTTGGGTTGGCGTTTGCTTTTTATTATTTTTGTTGTTTTAAGGAAATTGTTTAGTTTGCTGTTTTGGTTAAGTAGGACGAGGTTTTTCGTTATCTCTGTGAAAAGCTCTGGGTTGTTTATGTTGTGTGTGGAGACGTATGTTAGGATTTGTTCTTTGTTTCTTTGTTTCTTTGGGGTTCTCAAATCTTCTACTGGTATATTTGTCGCAAGTTGGATCCCTTTGTCTATAAGTTGTGATGGGTATTTTCTTTTTCTTAAATTTATTCGTAGTTCCTTGAGTCGGATTTTTCGAAGGTTATTGTCCGTGATTATGGTGCAGATTCTACGTGCTAGGGTGTAGGGAATTGATTTTATGCAGCTTTTAGGGTGGTGACTTTTAAAGTGTAGGTATTGTTGGGTGTCTGTAGGTTTGCGGTAAATGTCTGTGATAATGTTATTGTCTTTAATCTTTATCAGTATGTCTAGGAAAGGTAATTCTGTAGAGCTTTGTTCTATGGTGAATTTAATTTTTGGGTGTAGGTTCTGGAGTATGGTGTGTAAGTCTGTGATGTCCCCCCATGTGGGTTTCCATAGGATGAAGCAGTCATCTAAGTACCTTTTCCATGATTCTACAAACAGTATTTTAGTGCTGTGGCCAAATTTTTGTTCTATTTTTTTATATAAGGTTTCTTCTAGGTAGGCTAATGTAAGGGTTGCGTAAGTCGGTGCCATTTTCGTTCCCATTGCTGTACCTAGTGTTTGGATGTAGTTGGTATTGTTGAATTCGAAGGAATTATTATTTAGAATTATGTCTATACTATCGATAATGAATTGCTTTGTAAATCTGGGATGTAGTGTTTGTGCGTGTCTGTTGATCCAAAATAGTATTGCTTCTTTTCCTAATTCATGGGGTATATTACTATATAAACTGCTAACGTCAAATGTAACTAATAGTGTCCCGTTTTCTACTGTATGTGGTAAGGTAGTAAGAAAATGGATGTCGTCCCTTATGTAGCTCTTAACTTGATCTGTGAAAGGTTGTAATAAGATGTCTATTAAGTTGCTAAGTCTGCTTGTCGGACAGGCTGGTCCTGCTACAATGGGTCTAAATGTAAGGTCACTAGGGTTTGGAGCACTAATATATTCTGAGTTTTGTGTATCGATGGCAAGTTTTATTGTGCCAGATTTGTGTATTTTAGGCAGTCCGTAGAAGTTGTTGGTCTTTGTAATGAAATTTGTGAGGAAGTCCTTTTCTTTCTTTTTTAATATTTTGTTGTGTGTTGAACAAAGTTTTGTGATTTTTGAGATGGTGGTGTTATCTATGTTGGTACTAATGGGTTTATAGTAGTGTTTGTCATCCAGTAATTCTGTAATTTTTGTTTCATAATACGTTCTGTCCATGATTACTACGGCACTGCCTTTGTCTGCTTCTTTTATTATTATGTCATTATTATTACGGATCTTTTCGAGTGCTTGTTTTTGCTTATGTGTGAGGTTGCTTGTGGTTTTGTGTTTTTTTTGGAGGTCAATGTTCCAGAGATTTTCGAAGTAGCTGTTTAGTTCTTTTGTGTTGTTCTGTTTATTAGGGAAATATGTTGATTTGTTTTTTACTAAAGAATCATCTTTGTCCCCTTTGTTATCTAGTGTTTCTATTAGTCTAAATTTCCGTTCAAATTCTTTAAGGTCCTTTTTTAGTTCTGCTATATTGCTTTTAGGGGTGGGGCAGAATTTGAGGCCCAGCTTCAGTATTTCCATTTCGTTCTTTGATAAGGAGTATGTGGATAAATTGATGATTTTGGGTCTAATTTTTTCTAACCTGGAATTGTTGTTCCCTGGGGGCTTCCTAAAAAATGCTGGGAGTTGTTTGTTTCCTTGTTTCGAGGAGTGGTGTGTTTTAGGGTGATGTGATGTCTCCTTGTAAAATGAGTGTTGTGTACAATATTGTGAGGGTTCAGTGATAAATGGTTGAATGGGTTGTCGTTATATGTTTTTTGTGTTGGATAGTTGTGTTTCAGTTGGAATTGGTGTTGCTGTTGAGGATACATACATTGTTGTATAGGGTTGTGTTGTCGGGGTTTGTTGTAGGGAAGATCTGTTTGTTGGGATTGGTGTTGCATGGGATATTCTGATTGTTCCCGTTGATGGGGGAGGTGCCTTAGGGGTTTGTTTCTTTGTGTGGGTATGAGGGGTGAGAGTTGTAGGTAGTGTTTTGAATTATGTGATGTCTCAGGTAGTTGTGTTGCATTGTGGGGATGTTTTGGTAGGGGTTGTTTAGTAAAGGTATTTTTTCATTGTTTGTGTTAGCGATGTAGTGTCTGTGGGAATGGACTTTTGATTGTGTTCGCTGAATTGGGTGGTAATAGTTAGGTTTGTATTGCTTAGGATTGTATATAAGTGGGTATTTTTGTGGAGATGTATTGTGTGGTTTGTTGTCCGGTGTGTTGTATTTGTTAAGGGTGCGGATTCTTGTGTAATTTTGAGGTGTTATTAGTGTGCGTTTTGGCTGGGCCAGTTGTTGGGAATTTGTGTATGACGTGGATATATTGTGGTTGCTTCTTTGTGTGTAGTTGTATCTGTTGTGTGGATGTGTTTGTGTATGGTGTATGTTTCGTTTCTTACCTTTGTTATGTGATCTCTGTGTTTGCGGATATCGTGTAAGAGTGTTCTGTTCCTGGTTGTCCTTGTATGTGTTTGTCGATTGTTTGCTTTTTTCTTTTTCCGGCAGGTTTTTAGCCAGGTTATTTTCCGTCCAATGATTTCCCTGGATTTTTCCTCCTCTTTTTTGCATTCAGAATCCCAGAGTTCCAAGAGGGGTTGGTGTGTTTCCTTGGGGCAGAGTTCCTTGATTTTTTTAAAAACTTTATTGTCAATTTCTGTGTACTTCTCCGTAGAGTGTACTTTTTTGTCTTCCCATATGTCGATTTCGGCCTGAAGTTTTGAAATACTTAGGGCTTTTTTAATTTTCACTTGTTCCTCTGTATCTTGTGGTGTAATTTTTTCCCGGAATTTATATGGAATGAATTGGTTAGAAATGTCTTGTATGTTGCTGCGGTGTCACTGCATTTTACTGCATGGTAAAAAGCCATTTTTCTTTGTTTAAGGAGGATGTTCCAGTTTTGGAGATTCCGTTTCTTGGTTTTTAGTACTTCATTCTGTATATATGGTCTTCTAAAGTATTCCAGGTATTCTTGTTGTGCTTTGAGTTGGTTAATGATTTCCTCAAATTGTATCTCTTTCTTATCCTGTTGGTTGGAAATGAGCTGGATTATTCTGTCCATTTTCTCATTTAGTTGCTGCAATCCGTCCTCGAGATGTTTGTGTTCTATGGAGAGGTTTGTCTGTGAATCCATCAGGTCCTCCAGAGACTTTTTTCTTGTTGCTGGCATTCTGTCGTTGTAGTTATTTATATTTAAAGTGATGGTTGTGCAGTTCCAACGAGAGAAAAAATGTATATTTAAAAGAGTGTAGCCATCAACAATTGTGGTTTTTTTTTAAAGGTTTTCATCATATTTTTATTTTAAAATAAAATCGCGGAAAATAGACACCTACATGTATCACAACATATACACACATGCAGTGGAGGCAGATTCGAGATAATGCCCATCTTCCAAACTGACAACTACTTCTACTTGCTAACTCAAGAAAAAAATTTCATAGCAAAGTTTAACCCCGCCTTAAACATCTCTCCATAATTATACACATAAATAGGCAAAACACAAAATACACTTACACGCATGCATGCTTGGGTAGGTGTGCACCCTCACACACGAAACAACAAAAAAGCACAATAAGGCACGCACACACTTTCGCGGGTGCGCGCGCCCATACCCAGTACAGTACCATTTCTCTTAAACAAACAAACAACTAGAAATTAAACGTATGTATATGTATGTGCGCACGTGTGTGCGTGAGTATATGTGTGTGTGCGTGGGTGTGCACATATGATTGTGTATGCGTGTGTGTATAATTATATATCATCTGTTATCTATGCTACATTTTGTTTGTATGTATACGTGCACTTATGTTTGAGTGACCGAATCCATGTATGCATATGTGCATGGATTGGAAAGGAAACTTCAACCAATATATACATAAGGTGGAATGTATGAATATGTATGTGTGTGTGTGTGATTGTGAGTGCATGTGCCCATATATATATATGGGTGGATGAGTGTATACACATCCGTATGTATGTGTGTGTATGTGTATATATATATATATACATATGTATGCACATGTATGAGTGGGTAAATGTGTTCGTGTGGATATGGATATACGCGTATGTGTGAGCCCCTGCATATGTCTGTGTGTGTGCATGTGTGTATGTATGTGTATGTGCCTACATAGTATGTGGATGTTTGTGAGTGTATGTGCACATACATATATGTGTGTACATATATGTGTGTATGTGCGTGTATGTGTGTGTATATATATCTTCTACCTATTCTCCATCTTACTTGTGTGTGTGTGGGTGCGTGTACGTATGTCGGAATGATTAAGCGCATATATACATGCATGTTTTGGTTGGAAAAAAAAAAAAAAAAAAAAAAGTATATATAACCAGGAACAGAACACTCTTACACGATATCCGTATATATAAAAGTAAAATAAAAAATAATAAAAAAATAAAAATAATTGTTAGCGGTTGATGTATGCGAGTACGTGTGTGGGTGTGTAGGTGGGTATGTATATGTGTATATGTGTATGCTCCTACATATATTTCTATGTATGTACGTGTGTGTATGTGTGTGTGCCTGCGTACGTGTGCGTGTGCATGTGTACATGTACATGAATGTATATGTATGCGTATGTGATTGTGTGTGAGTGTATGCTATACATGGGGAAAGAAAGTCTTTAAAAAGAACCCTAAAAAAGCCATAAAAACCTTCACCATATGGACTAAAAAACACTCTTTGAAACTAACTTTGACCGGTCACTGTGAACACTTAAAGTTGGAGACAGAACGTCTGAATACTGAACACACGCATCGCATCACTATGAAAAACATATTTAATATCAGCGGAGGCATATCTACAAACTCCCATTTTAAAGAAAAACTTTTTACGAAAATATCTGAAGAGAGCACACCCTAAGCTCGAAACGCGTTATAAAAATATTTTAAAATAAAAATATGATGAAAACCTTTAAAAAAAACCCACAATTGTTGATGGCTACACTCTTTTAAATATATATATATATATATATATATATATATAAATTGATTGATTGAACCATAAACAAAATCTAAAATATTTGTAGGATTTAAATTTTAACATTTTGTAAGATGTCCTGTTGATTAATATTATTATTTATTTTTTTTACTGCATCATTTTGTCCAAAAATCTGTATAAATAAAACATTAAATGTATGTATGTGTGTGTACATGACTGTGTGAAAATATGTAACCGATAAACTCCTCAACTACTGCTGGTCGCATAAAACTGAAATTAACAGAAAATAGTAATCATACACCAAGGATGGCTTATAACTAAAATCTTAGTTTGGATGGATGAATAATGTATACAAAAAACTGTCGGCAAGTTGAAATATAAAATGTTCATTTCAACGTGCTGATATACTTCTATTACTTTTGCGTATACGCAAATTCATTCATAGCTTGAAGTGGTTTAATTTTAAATATTTCCTATTTATCAATTGCTCAAATGGTAGGGAACATGGCTAGAGCACTAGATGTTTTTGGCTTCGGTAGTGATTTTTTTATTTTTAATGTTTGAAATCAGTATTATATAGAGTACTAAATACATAATTGGCTCTATAATAAATAAATACAAAATCTGCATGAATAAAAAAAATATTTAGGCACATTTTGCAGATAGGTAACTCTCCCTCCTCCACTAATTGTATATGAAAGACAAAAAGAAAATCTTGTTCATCATAAGTTACTGGAATCCGTGTTAAATAGAAGTAATCAATCAGCTCAACAGAAACAACCTACTTAGTGACATGCCAAATGTTTTCCGTTCTGCTAGAGTGGTAATATCTCACAGGATTAGTGAATCTCTCGACGTGAGCCTCATTTCTAGGGCAATTTCTTTGGACACATCAGAGGCTTTTGATAAGATGTGGGATAAAGGCACACAAGATATCCAGCTATGGAATAACTGGATATCTCTTCTCAATCATTAAATTATTCCTCTCTGAAAAGAGTAGTTGTTGATGGGCAAGAATACTATTCTGACAAGTTTTTGGGACTGATCTTCACTTCTGATCTGAAATGGAACACATATATCAAATCCGTTGCCAAGGGCACTGAAAAAATGGTTGGATCATTCTACCGCTCCAGTAGATCTCATTGCCGATCTCATTCTCAACTTGCATAAGAGCCAAGTACATCCTAGAATGGAGTACTGTTGACACATCTGGGCAGAAGCTGCTCAGAGCACGCTATCCTGTCTTCACCAGGTTTAAAACTGACTTTTTAATCTAGTATGCGATGCCCTTTTCTCTTCTAGAGTTTCCAATTCCATATAATACTTTTTTGGTGTGAGAACTTTACTAGTTTAAATAACTTTTAATGCAATGATTTAATGAGTCTGCGTTGGTATTTGACTCATTTTTTCAATTACCATTTTTCCACTTTGCTTTGCAAACATAATTATGTTTTCAGATAATTTACTCGAATATATTTCTATCAAGTAACATTTACTCATACATATCTCAATCAAGTAACATTTATTCATGCATATTTCTATCAAGTAATATTTACTCATACATATTTCTATCAAGTAATATTTACTCATACATATTTCTATAAAGTAACATTTACTCATACATATTTCCATCAAGTAACATTTAATCATACATATTTCTATCAAGTAACATTTAATCATACATATTTCTATAAAGAAACATTTACTCATACATATTTCCATCAAGTAACATTTAATCATACATATTTCTATCAAGTAATATTTAATCATACATATTTCTATCAAGTAACATTTAATCATACATATTTCCATCAAGTAACATTTAATCATACATATTTCTATCAAGTAACATTTAATCATACATATTTCCATCAAGTAACATTTAATCATACATATTTCTATCAAGTAACATTTACTCATATATATTTCTATAAAGTAACATTTAATCATACATATTTCCATCAAGTAACATTTAATCATACATATTTCTATCAAGTAACATTTAATCATTCATATTTCAATCAAATAACATTTACTCATACATATTTCCATCAAATAACATTTACTCATACATATTTCCATCAAATAACATTTACTCATACATATCTCAATCAAGTAACATTTATTCATGTATATTTCTATCAAGTAATATTTACTCATACATATTTCTATCAAGTAACATTTACTCATACATATTTCCATCAAGTAACATTTACTCATACATATTTCCATCAAATAACATTTACTCATACATATCTCAATCAAGTAACATTTATTCATGCATATTTCTATCAAGTAATATTTAATCATACATATTTCTATAAAGTAACATTTACTCATACATATTTCCATCAAGTAACATTTAATCATACATATTTCTATCAAGTAACATTTAATCATACATATTTCTATAAAGTAACATTTACTCATACATATTTCCATCAAGTAACATTTAATCATACATATTTCTATCAAGTAACATTTAATCATACATATTTCTATCAAGTAACATTTAATCATACATATTTCTATCAAGTAAAATTTAATCATACATATTTCTATCAAGTAATATTTAATCATACATATTTCTATCAAGTAACATTTAATCATACATATTTCCATCAAGTAACATTTAATCATACATATTTCTATCAAGTAACATTTAATCATACATATTTCTATAAAGTAACATTTACTCATACATATTTCCATCAAGTAACATTTAATCATACATATTTCTATCAAGTAACATTTAATCATACATATTTCTATGAAGTAACATTTAATCATACATATTTCTATCAAGTAATATTTAATCATACATATTTCTATCAAGTAACATTTAATCATACATATTTCCATCAAGTAACATTTAATCATACATATTTCTATCAAGTAACATTTAATCATACATATTTCCATCAAGTAACATTTAATCATACATATTTCTATCAAGTAACATTTACTCATACATATTTCTATAAAGTAACATTTAATCATACATATTTCCATCAAGTAACATTTAATCATACATATTTCTATCAAGTAACATTTACTCATACATATTTCTATCAAGTAACATTTAATCATACATATTTCCATCAAGTAACATTTAATCATACATATTTCTATCAAGTAACATTTAATCATTCATATTTCAATCAAATAACATTTACTCATACATATTTCCATCAAATAACATTTAATCATACATATTTCAATCAAATAACATTTACTCATACATATTTCCATCAAATAACATTTACTCATACATATTTCCATCAAATAACATTTACTCATACATATTTCAATCAAATAACATTTACTCATACATATTTCCATCAAATAACATTTACTCATACATATTTCAATCAATTAACATTTACTCATACATATTTCCATCAAATAACATTTACTCATACATATTTCCATCAAATAACATTTACTCATACATATTTCAATCAATTAACATTTACTCATACATATTTCCATCAAATAACATTTACTCATACATATTTCAATCAATTAACATTTACTCATACATATTTCCATCAAATAACATTTACTCATACATATTTCAATCAAATAACATTTACTCATACATATTTCCATCAAATAACATTTACTCATACATATTTCCATCAAATAACATTTACTCATACATATTTCCATCAAATAACATTTACTCACACATATTTCAATCAAATAACATTTACTCATACATATTTCCATCAAATAACATTTACTCATACATATTTCAATCAAATAACATTTACTCATACATATTTCCATCAAATAACATTTACTCATACATATTTCCATCAAATAACATTTACTCACACATATTTCAATCAAATAACATTTACTCATACATATTTCCATCAAATAACATTTACTCATACATATTTCAATCAAATAACATTTACTCATACATATTTCCACCAAATAACATTTACTCATACATATTTCCATCAAATAACATTTACTCATACATATTTCAATCAAATAACATTTACTCATACATATTTCCATCAAATAACATTTACTCATACATATTTCTATCAATTAACATTTAATCATAGATATTTCCATCAAATAACATTTACTCATACATATTTCCATCAAGTAACATTTAATCATACATATTTCTATCAAGTAACATTTACTCATACATATTTCTATAAAGTAACATTTAATCATACATATTTCCATCAAGTAACATTTAATCATACATATTTCTATCAAGTAACATTTAATTATACATATTTCTATCAAGTAACATTTAATCATACATATTTCCATCAAGTAACATTTAATCATACATATTTCTATCAAGTAACATTTAATCATACATATTTCTATCAAGTAACATTTAATCATACATATTTCTATCAAGTAACATTTAAACATACATATTTCCATAGTAACATTCAATCATACATATTTCTATCAAGTTACATTTACTCATACATATTTCCATCAATTAACATTTACTCATACATATTTCAATCAATTAACATTTACTCATACATATGTCAATCAAATAACATTTACTCATACATATTTCCATCAATTAACATTTACTCATACATATTTCAATCAAATAACATTTATTCATACATATTTCTATCAATTAACATTTACTCATACATATTTCAATTAATTAACATTTACTCATACATATTTCAATCAATTAACATTTACTCATACATATTTCAATCAAATAACATTTACTCATACATATTTCAATCAATTAACATTTACTCATACATATTTCCATCAAATAACATTTACTCATACATATTTCAATCAATTAACATTTACTCATACATATTTCCGTCAAATAACATTTACTCATACATATTTACATAAAATAACATTTACTCATACATATTTCTATCAAATAATATTTACTCATACATATTTCTATCAAATAATATTTTCTCATACATATTTCTATCAAATAATATTTTCTCATACATATTTCTATCAAACAATATTTACTCATACATATTTCTATCAAATAATATTTTCTCATACATATGTCTATAAAATAACATTTACTCATACATATTTCGATCAAATAATATTTTCTCATACATATTTCTATCAAATAATATTTACTCATACATATTTCTATCAAATAATATTTTCTCATACATATGTCTATCAAATAATATTTTCTCATACATATTTCTATCAAATAATATTTACTCATACATATTTCGATCAAATAATATTTTCTCATACATATTTCTATCAAATAATATTTACTCATACATATTTCTATCAAATAATATTTTCTCATACATATGTCTATCAAATAATATTTTCTCATACATATTTCTATCAAATAATATTTACTCATACATATTTCTATCAAATAATATTTTCTCATACATATTTCTATCAAATACTATTTACTCATACATATTTCTATCAAATAACATTTACTCATACATATTTCTATCAAATAATATTTTCTCATACATATTTCTATCAAATAATATTTTCTCATACATATGTCTATCAAATAATATTTACTCATACATATTTCCATCAAATAACATTTACTCATACATATTTCTATCAAATAACATTTAATCATATATATTTCTATCAAGTTAGATTTACTTATACATATTTCTATCAAATAACATTTAATCATACATATTTCTATCAAATAACATTTACTCATACATATTTCCATCAAATAACATTTACTCATACATATTTCAATCAAGTAGCATTTATTCATACATATTTCTATCAATTAACATTTACTCATACATATTTCCATCATCTAACATTTAATCATACATATTTCCATCATGTAACATTTAATCATATATGTTTCTATCAAATAACATTTACTCATACATATTTCTGTCAAGTAACATTTAATCATACATATTTCCATCAAGTAACATTTACTCATACATATTTCTATCAAATAACATTTACTCATACATATTTCTCTCAAGTAACATTTAAGCATACATATTTCCATCAAGTAACATTTAATCATACATATTTCTATCAAGTAACATTTACTCATACATTTTTCTATCAAATAACATTTAATCATACATGTTTCTATCAAGTAACAGTTACTCATTCATATTTCTATCAAATAACATTTAATAATACGTATTTCCATCAAATATCATTTACTCATCCATATTTCCATTAAGTAACATTTACTCATACATATTTCCATCAAATAACATTTACTCATACATATTTCTATCAAATAACATTTAATCATACATATTTCTATCAAATAACATTTAATCATACCAATCAAGTAACATGGATTTAGCTAAACTATTGTTTCCAAAGAAAATGTACATAAAATTACAGGTAAATCACTATGAATTTGTATAACTGCAGGTAAATCACTATCAATTTTTATAACTTACTCACAAGTCTCAAGCACTTCTGAATCTGGTCACAGACATTAGAATTTCCAATATTTTTTTTTGCATTTTTTTCTTGTCATTACACGAAAACTTCATAAACCAGGAATGTTCATATAATTTTTTTTTTTGATGTGTGAAATTCTTTTGGGTGTGTCCTTACAAACTTGTTAGTGGCTGCAGTCCTTTACACTGATAAAATAATGGTTCATTGATAGTCTTATTTGCACTGTCAATTATAAGTGTAATTCGTCGTTGAAAATCTGATCAAAGTCTATGATTGATCTCCTATCTTATTATCGTTATGATGTCAGCTTCTTTTGGTTGTGGTTCAAGCTCAATAAAATTCTTTCACATTTGCACACCTTCCAATGATAAAACATGTTCCACCTTTTAAATATAATTATAAAATGTGTCCTCACGTAATAATCACAAAGGTACTTTTTTGTTTTAAAGTTCCATTCTCCCCAATCATCATGGTATGTTCTTATCATTATGCATATTTTCTGTTTTTACAACAAACTGGCAATTATTTTTCACACCCATAGGGAATTTATCAAGAATTATTTTACTAGAACCAATAAAGTGATATAAATCTTTTGCTGATGCAAGAAACTTGGTAAAATTGATACTCCTGAAGTTTTCAGTAAACAGGTCTCTTGTTCAAAAGATAATCCATGAGAATCATTTAAATGTTCTGGTAAATTATCAAGTTTTCATGATGTTGTTCTCTTTCATTATTACTTTGCTGTATACTATTTAAAGTATTTGAATTTGAAACATCATCTGAAGGAATATCCATTATGGTTACTTATGAACTTTGCTTCAAATCAGAAATGATGTCTAAAGAATAAAAATCAATGTTTGCTTGTTTTTTTTTTTTTAGACTTGGGAGAATTTTTATTTTTAATACGAATCAAACAAGAAAAAAAATCCCTTAAGTTCAAAGAAAAAAAAATATTTAATTACTTTTTTTTTAAATAGAAAATGCTATTTTTTTAAAATAGTAAATGTTATTTTTTATAACAAGTGTGTGTGTGTGTGTGTGTGTGTGTGTGTGTGTGTGTGTGTGTGTGTGTGTGTGTGTGACTAAATTGTACGATTATTGGTGCGTACAATTTAGTCATACAATATTAGTAAACCCTCTTATGTACGATCAAAATCTGGCACGACTAAATTGTCCGGTTCGTCTGCTGCTGATTCAAGCAACTTTACTCGTTGTTTCTATGACAAACAGTAGGAGCTGTCAGTCGTCGTACAATGATCGGGAATAATTTTGGTCTTACATATTTAGTAAAACCACCTAAGAATAAGTTGAAAGAGATTTTCTTTTCTTTTCTTTCCAAGTAACTTTTTAGTTACTTATCTACCCACGAGAAAATAAAATTGAAATTAAGTCGATGTTTTGTCTCATAAGAACCCCCGCCCCCGCCCCCCCAAAAAAAACAACCAAACAACAAAACAACTTTTTGCTTGGTATGTTTTTTAAATGGAAATTAATTGCTTTCTTACAAATATATTTTATTTTCCTCTTTTCCCTTTTTCGTTTTTTTTTCTCATCTCAATTTTCAAAATCTTTCTAATCTCTTATCTTTTCTTTTTCTCTCTCTTGCTTCTTTCTTTGTTTTCTCTTCTATTTCCTTTCACGTTTCTCTCTTTTCTCTTTCCTTTCACTTTTCTCTCTTTCCTCTTTCCTTTCACTTTCCATTCACTTTTCTCAATCAGTTCACTTTTGTCTTTCCTGTCACTTTTCTCTCTTTTCTCTTTCCTTTCATTTTTCTCTTTCCTTACACTTTTCTCTTTCCTTTCACTTTCTCTTTCCTTTCACTTTTCTCTCTTTTCTCTTTCCTTTCACTTTTTCTTTCCTTTCACTTTTCTCTTTTCTCTTTCCTTTCACTTTTCTCTTTTCTCTTTCCTTTCACTTTTCTCTCTTTTCTCTTTCCTTTCACTTTTCCCTCTTTTCTCTTTCCTTTCACTTTTCTCTTTTCTTTCACTTTCCCTCATTTCCCTATCCTTTCACTTTTCTCTCTTTTCTTTCTTTTCTCTCTCTTCTTCCTCTCTATTTTTGGTTTCTCTCTCTTTCCTTTTCTTGCTTTTCTCTCTCATTTTCCCTTTTTTACTTTTCTCTCTTCCCCCGTTTCTCCTTTTCTTTCTGTTTTATTTTTCCTGTTTCTCTTTTTCTCATTTTTATTTCTTTTTCCTTTTTCTAGTTTTCTATTTCTCTTTATCTATCTTTTTCCTTTTTTTCTATTTTCCTCTCTTTTCTCTTTTTTCTCTTTTTATTTCTTTTTGTCTCTTTTTCTCTGCTCACTTTCCCTTTTACTCTTTATGTCTTTCTTCTCCCGTTTCCCTTTTTTCTTTTTGTCTTTGTCTATTCCTCGCTTTTCCTCTTTTTTTTCTCATCTTTTATTTTCCCCTCTTCTGTTGTTTTTGTCTCTTTTGTCTCTATTTTATCTTTTTCATTTATTTTTCTTTTCTTTCTTTCTTATTCTTTCTTTCATTTTTTCCCCCTCTTGTATTTCTTTTCTCCTCTCTCTCTCTTAAAAAGATAACCACGGAGAACAGAATTTTGTTTTTAGTTTTCAACAAAGAAATACTTGTTTCTGGCCTCTCAAGAAGCAGTTTAAAACTTTTGCAATTTTCAAAACTGGGGGTGGGAGCGTGTTTGACCATTGTTTGTGATTTTCAAGCATTCAATTTCTAGTGGCGCACCTTTTTAACGGTTTTTACATTAGGCGGCCGCGACAAAGCTCTCATTCCTATACAATTGACCCACACCCGGTCAAGGTAACCTGTCTCAGCAGGTAGGAGGCCAGTTGTTTCCACCTTAGTTTGTCTCTCCCTCTTCACTTCTTTATGAAGTGCGCGCACCTTAAAATTTATCTAGCTTTGTCACTGCTTTCCTAAAAAGGAAATGGTTGTAGTGGTTTATCATTTCCTCATATTATTAACTTGTAAATTATTTTTAAGCAACTGTACATACCCGGCGTTCTCCGGGATTTTTTGTTTACTTTCATTTTTGTTTTGCTATTTTCTTCATTTATTTTTTATAAAATTAAAAATATTTTAATAGGATTTTAAAAGTTACATCTTATTATTTAGTTATTAAATTATTAAGCGAACTAAGTTATACAATCAAATGTATTGAGGTAAGCCTAACGGAGGGAGGGTAACGCCCCGTCCTCAAAGAGTTATTTGAGTTCAAAAATTCGTGCGAAGATCATTAGGTATCTCCAAAACGTGCTGCAGATTTAAACCCCGTACATGTATTACGATGTAAATATAAGTTATTAGCATAACTTTTGTACCATTTAAAAGAAGCCTAAACTAAACTAATATTTTTTTTTCAGCATACGAAAATAATGAAAATGCGAGACTAAAATCTTGTTTACATTCTCAACGCTTCAAACAACGTTCCTATGTAATAACAAATTCTAACGTGCATTTGCACTCGTGTTTAAAAAGTCGGGGTTGTATTACAATCCATAGAATATGTTATCGTGACATATATTCAGTGGGCGCTTAAGAGTATTTTGCATCATTTTTTTAGTTTTAACTCGTTTTCCAAACATAACATATTTAGGGATAATCGTGCCGTCAGTTTTCTTGTTCGCACCTATCGATAAACACCATGCTTTTCCAACTGATTAAATGTTTTAAAGTGAGTAAAGCCACTAAAAACTTTTCTAGATAGGTAGAAGAGTAACTTATGCCTTTGATAATATTTATTTGTTTGTATTTTTTTTAATTTTTGATCGCTTTTTCATACGTCTGTGGATTGTAATAGAAACGCAATAAATTTAGCAAAAATCAACTAATGGTCATGAACTTTCATTAAATTTTTTATACTTGTTCCCTTTTGAATTCATTCATATTTAATATATTTTCGTAAAATATATGAACAAACATTGTATTTGTTACATCTTCAACCTCTTATTTCATATTACAAAATCTCAAAATATATTAGAATTGAGCAGTGGCTTAGCAACTGTTTTTGCCGCCCGGGGCGGTCATAAGATTTGACACCACCCACCCCAACCCCTGCTGGCATTTGATAACCTGTTAACCTGCAAAATTCCAAAATGCTATCAAAATATATACTTTCATGGAACTACAATCAAGAGTTTAATTTTAGACTGCTACTATTAATCCTAGCCATCCATCTTATTACAGTACATATACAGTCGTTGTCAAAGAAAAGGAGTTTTTTTAAACAAAAACATATAATTCAAATTATTGAAAAAAATTAGTTACATTAACTGGCTATGTAAACCACTAAAAAATGATTGGATATTTTTTTTTTTACACAGGCATCACCACATAATCAAGGCCAAGGGGCCACTCAAGGATAAGGTTTAAAGAGTGTACAGTAGAAATTGGACAATATAGTAATCATTAGTAATGAAAATTCGGTAAATTTGTTAACTTATATGGAACGGCTCATCAAGAACTTGTTTATGTTAGACTTGAAGACAACCATATTGTAGTCAGCTGGAAAGCAGGAAAACGGAAGACAATTCCACAGGCGTGCAGTTCTAAGAAAAAAGCTTTGTTCATGGAATCTACGTTTAGGTTTAGGCACAGATAAAGAGTGGAGGGGAATTATTGATAGTGTTTTCAGCTAGACGAGTGTTTCTTGTGAAAGTTTGGCGAGGGGCGACCATAGACTCAGTCGAACACTTTCCATGAAAATAATGATACATCAGAGACAAACTCGCAACATCTCTTCTGTGAGATAGAGGTTGCAGCGAAGAGAAAAGGACATCTCCTACGAGGCTACAAAGTCTATTTTGAACTCTGTCAAGGCAGGACAAGTCCTTTCTAGCAGCTCCTGCCCAGATGTGGCAACAGTATTCCATCCTTGGATGTACCTGGCTCTTATATAGATAGAGAATTGCATCAGCAGTGAGATATTTACTGGATCGATAGAAAGATCCCAACATTTTTCCAGCAGCTTTGGCAACAGATTTGATGTACATGTTCCATTTAAGATCAGGAGTAATGGTCAAGCCCAGAAGCTTGTCAAAACTTGAGGCCTCCTGAAGACGAGAGCCATTCATTTCAATTGATACCAGATGTGGATCAGAATGTTGATGATGTAAAGAGAGAAGCTTGGTTTTAGATGCATTAAAAGTAACCAGCCACTCCTTTCCCCATTGTACTACGTGCTCAAGATCAGAGCAGAGAGAATCGGAGAGAACTTGGTCGTTTACTGTCTTAGATATGCTACCATAAATGGTAGTGTCATCAGCATAAATGTCTACAAATGATGTAAGGATGTGATTTGGAAGACCATTAATGTAGATCAGGAAAAGAGTTGGGCCCAGGATGGACCCCTGAGGGACACCAGCATTAATACTGTGAGCTTCAGATTTTTGCCCCCTCAACTACTACTCTTATGAACCTATCAGAAAGAAATGATTTAATAATTGAGAAGACATTTCCAACTATACCATAGCTAGAGATCTTATGAAGTAAACCTTTATGCCATACCCTATCAAAGGTCTTTGATATGTCAAGAGCAATTGCCCTAGAAAGGTTGCCTCCGTGGAGAGATTTGCTAATCCTATGAGATATAACTGTAAGCACATCTGCTGTAGATCTAGCAGAACAGAAACCATATTGAGTGTCACTAAGAAGGTTATTTTTGTTGAGATGGTTGATTACTTCTGTATTTAACACAGATTCCAGCAACTTACTCATGACACATAGGAGACTTATTGGCCTGTACCGAGAGGGGGATGAGCGATCACCTGAATTCTTAAATACAGGGCATACTGATGAAATTTTCCAGGGTGATGGGAAGCTATTCTCCTTAAGACAACGTTTAAACAGTTTTGTAAGTATGGGCGCTAGTTCTGGTTGAAGTTTTTTGAGTACTATAATTGGAATACCGTCAGGGCCAGTTGCTTTACTGGAATCAAGGTTTTTTATTAGCTTGGCAGCATCACGTATATATATATATATATATATATATATATATATATCACATAGCGTGTTTTCTGATACAGGAGGAAATATTGGGGGTTGGCGGCCTTTGTCGCAAAGAATAGAATTAGCTGCAAAGTTCTTGGCAAAGAGTTTGGCTTTGTCTGATGCTGACGAGATTACCTCAGGTCCATTGATGATAGTTGGGATAGAGCACACGCTTCTGTTCAGGATTCTGTTTGCTATCTGCCAAAACTGGTGGGAACCAAGCCGCTGCTCAGCTACTTTGGACTTAACAGATTGAGCATACAACTCTCTTGCATTCTTTATTACTTTCTTACAATGGTTGCTGGAAGTCCTGAAAGCGGCTTTAGTTTCCATATATCTATTACCTTGGAAGCAGTGGAAAAAGTGATTTCTGTGCGCAATGGCAGCAGCACATTCTGAAGAGAACTATAGCTGGCTGTTAGGTTTTTGCTGGAACTTTTTTGAGGGTATGAAACGGCCTATACCTACAATTAACCATTCTGTCAGGTCTGATACTATAGAAGACACATCTTTTTTAAACATGGAACGCAGAGGTAGATTCGATGCAAACAAAGGAGACCAAATATTTTTAAAAACAAAAACGTATAATTAAAATTATAAAAAAATTGTTAAATGAAATTAATTGGCTACACAAACAATTGTAATAATAAATTTAAATGAGAACATTTGAAAACCTGAAGATGTTATGAAATGATAAAATCCTTTTTCATTTACTTTTTTGTTAAAGTCCGAATTTTCGCCAAAGACATAGCTTCATTAAGGAGAGTATAGTCTGATGTAGTTTTCTTTTCTTTTTTCTTCATGATGTAGCATTACAAGCATATGCTGTATTACATACCTCATGTGCTTCAACAAGTCATATCTTTTTTATTTGTTGGTCAATTTTTAAAAGAATTAAATGGTTGAAGTATTCCAATGATATTAATTTATTTTTCTTTTATGCGTTCAATATTTTTATGCTCTCAATTAAAAATGAAAAAACGGTAAAAAAAATGATGACAGCAAAAAGGGAAACTGAAATTTTACAGGCTATATAATCATCTCTACTGGACTTTGATTTTTATTTTTACAACCAGAGGAGGCAAAGCTATGACCGAGCAAAATTGATGAAAAATATTTCAAAATTGATAAGACAAATTGGTATATATCATCCATTTTCATATAGATAATAGTTTCAGAATTATTTTCGTGTATAATATGTAAATATTTGATAATTATTAATTGTGCAGAAATTTCTTTAAAATGTTATCGTTTATAGAAATTCAAATCCGCTTAAACAGAAACGGCTCGCTATGTGCTAACCATCGCTGTCAGTTTGTATTCTTTTAAAAATAGAAAACTGTTTTTTCTGCTTTCTAAAAGCGTTAAAAACCAACAAAATGTAGTAAGTAAATGCGTTTGTTTTTTAGTGGTAAAAAACAAAAAAAAAGCAAATATATAACAAATAAAAAGTACTTGTGTACTTATGCTACCATGCTGAAATAATAACGTTATTATTTAGGAACCCATTCTTAACATGGGGAAGGATGTTTTGTATAATATTCTGTACTTTCATCTAACAATTAAATAAAATATATCGTGAAACAAATTTATTTTTAACTCATTCTCAGACCATTTTTTCGAATCTGTAAAATAAAACCGTTTTTTTTTTAACTGAGTATGTCTAAATAATAATAACAACAATAATAATAATTAAGCGGTTCGATAAAGAATTTCATTGTGATGCATTTTGTAAATTTTTACCTTGTTTACAACTTAACATTTTTCTTTAAAATGACTACCTTTTAAGGTTTTCGGGTACGCTGAAAATGAATGTCGCAAATAAGTAGCTTTCCGAATATTAAGCAATGTCATTTCTTATGTTATTACTTGGTATCCATTTTGGTACATGCATTTGCACATAGTTTCTCAGGGTTACGTTTGCGTGCTCGCACATACCAAGATGGCCACCAGCGATACCATAAGAAATGACATTGCTACTTATTTGCAGAAAATTTAAATATGATATTCGTTTTAGCATACCCTAAAACATATAAAAGTAATCATTTTAAATGTTAAGGTGGAAACAAGGTAAAAAAATTACCATTTTATTTCTTTGAGCAATCACTGATGATGGCCTGTGAGACAACTCCTAGTGAGTGAAACAATATTAATAATGTCCCCTCCCAAATTCACCACCACCCTGATTTAATATCATAGATGTTTACTATATTTTCTTAGTTTTTAACCAATGTTCACATTATAGTATGATTGTCTTTTAGTAGTTATGTGGACTTCATTTCTGTATTCATGTATTCTGCACTGATATGAAAATGGAGACTATAGCGGAGTATAGGATTTCTAACCATGTAACTGATGAAAATTTGATGAAAAACATGGGAAAAAATGGACATATAGAAGAACAGAAAACCAAAACTTTAAATGTAATTTCTGTATTAAAAGTAATAATTATTTAAATATTTCAACATATAATCTTGTGGGGAAAATCCAACTCCCCAATAAGGGGCACTCGGGATAGGAACAAAAATTAAAATTGTTTCAGTCATGAAGGATTTCTCGTCCACCGACCGAGGACAGAAAAGGTGAATTGTAGCATCAGAACAGATACTACTACACTGTGATCTTTTTCTTTTTTTTTATTACATTTTCACTCCAAACAAGGCACATTGCCACTTTGATGTAGGGGGCTACTATTGGGGACACAAGCTACAGGGGTACTATGTGGGGAGTTGGGCAGCAAGACGTCGGTTCACGTTACACTTGAACTTCTGCATGTCAGTACAATTGGGAAAGCAGGAACCCGGAAAGGAATTCTAAAGTCTAGCGGTTCTGGGGAAGAAACTACTGGAATAGAAGGCTCTTTTACATCTAGGGATCTCAACTGTGAAGGGGTGGGATTTTACTGCTTGTTGGGTTTGTCGGGGTATTTATGTAGAGGGGGTACAAGTGCTTGCAGTTCGTCGGAACATACACCATTAAAGTACTTGTAGAACAAGCAGAGGGATGCTACATTTTGTTGATGGGACAGAGGCTGAAGCTTGGATGACAGTTCAGGATCTATCAGGTTGGCGACTCTCTTTAGAACCTTGTCTAAGTGAGAGACTAGTAGCAGATGCACCAGCCCAAATATGACAACAATATTCCATACATGGGCGAATGGGGGCCTTATAGAGGTACAGGATACTTTCGGGCGTTAGTAGCTTTCTAGCATGGTAGAGAGAACCTACCTTTTTCACAGCAGTCCTGGCAATGCTCTCAATAGTTCTAACTCATGTTTCCTGTGAACGTTAGGCCGATGCTTTCAGATAAAGAGTCTTTGGCCATTGCTATTGGTGGTAGAGAAGGTTTCTTGTAGTTATTGAAGGAAACAAGTTTAGTCTTGACAGCATTGAATGTGACCATCCATTTTTGTCCCCATTTCACTACAGATTGCAGGTCATCCTCTAGTGTTTCTGCCATTTCTTTAGATATGTGTTCATTTGTTTTCCTGTTGTGTCTGTTACAGAGCGTGGTATCATCAACATATATACTCATCTCATTTTTGCTGAAAACATCTATTGCAGCACATCAAAGGCTGTAAATGACAAGTTCTCTCTGATCTTGAGCATGTGATACAATAGGGAAAAAATTGGCTGGTTACTTTTAATGCATCTAAAACCAAGCTTTACATCACCAACGTACTGATTCCCATCTGGCATCAATTGAAATGAATGTCTCTCATCTTGAGGAGGCTCCATGTTTTGACAAGCTTCTGGTCTTGACCTTTACTCCTGATCTAAAATGAAACTTGTACATCAAATCTGTTGCCAACGTCACTGGAAAAATGGTGGGGTTCTTCTATCGATCTAGTAAATATTTACCTACTGATGTAATTCTCTACCTATATAAGAACCAGGTATGTCCAAGGATGGAGTGTTGCTGTCACATCTGGGCAGGAGCTTGTAGAAAGGACTTATCCTGCCTTGACAGAGTTCAAAATAGACTTTGTAGCCTAGTGGAAGATGCTCTTTTCTCTTCCCTGCAACCTCTTTTTCACAGAAGAGATGTTGCGAGCCTGTCTCTGTTTTATTGTTATTTTCATGACAAGTGCTCGTCTGAGCTTCAATCTATGGTCCCCCCCTTGCCAAAAATTCATAAGAAATACTTGTCTGGCTGAAAACACTATCAATAATTTCTCCCATTCTTTATCTGTGCCTAAACCTAAACGTAGATTCCATGAACAAAGCTTCTTTCTTAGAACTGCACACCTGTGGAACTCTCTTCTGTTTCCCTGCTTTCCAGCTGCCTACAATATGATTGTCTTGTAATCCAACGTAAACAAGTTTTTGATGAGCCGTTCCCCTAAATAATCCAATTTACCAAATTTACATTTCTAACGATTACTATGATATCTTTTTGACCACTGTACACTCTTTAACCCTTATCCTCACGTGGCCTCTGGCCCTTGATAAGTGGTGATTCCCTGGTAAAAAAAAAATGCCTACAAGAGACTTACAAGAAATTCCAGAACACACTCAATATTAAATGATTCACAACCTATGACTACATACACAAAAAGGAAACAGAGCTTCCGGTGGAATATCTATCCTAATTAACAACAATATTATTCAAAGCGAAACCAAACTCAACACAACACTACAAGATGTTGCAGTAACTATCAGCCTAAAAAAAACACTAATAATCTGCTCCTTATACCTGCCACCTAACAAAAACTTAAATAAAACAGATTTGAATATATTGATCCAACAACTTCCTAAACAATTTAGCCTCATGGGCGACTCCAATAGCCACAGTGAACTATGGGGAAATAAACAAACAAGCAGATGAGGTAAATTATAGAAAATTTTCTAGATGAAAACCAATTATGTCTAACAATGGAACAAACACCTACCTTCACCCTGGTTCTGGAACACTCTCAGCCATCGACCTCACCGTATCTGAACCTAGTACCCATACAGAATATGAATGGAAAGTGGGAGTGATCATTTCCCAATCATTTTAGAAAGTCAAGAAGTAGAAAATGATACTAAAACACTTTGATGGAATTTACATAAAGCAAACTGGGAAGACTTTAAAAAAATGTGTCAAACAAACCTAGTGCAAGAAGCCAATACAAAAAAAGATATCATCCACTTCACCAACACTCTAAATACAAGAAAAGATATCATCCACTTCACCAACACTCTAAATACAAGAAAAGATATCATCCACTTCACCAACACTCTAAATACAAGAAAAGATATCATCCACTTCACCAACACTCTAAATACAAGAAAAGATATCATCCACTTCACCAACACTCTAAATACAAGAAAAGATATCATCCACTTCACCAACACTCTAAATACAAGAAAAGATATCATCCACTTCACCAACACTCTAAATACAAGAAAAGATATCATCCACTTCACCAACACTCTAAATACAAGAAAAGATATCATCCACTTCACCAACACTCTAAATACAAGAAAAGATATCATCCACTTCACCAACACTCTAAATACAAGAAAAGATATCATCCACTTCACCAACACTCTAAATACAAGAAAAGATATCATCCACTTCACCAACACTCTAAATACAAGAAAAGATATCATCCACTTCACCAACACTCTAAATACAAGAAAAGATATCATCCACTTCACCAACACTCTAAATACAAGAAAAGATATCATCCACTTCACCAACACTCTAAATACAAGAAAAGATATCATCCACTTCACCAACACTCTAAATACAAGAAAAGATATCATCCACTTCACCAACACTCTAAATACAAGAAAAGATATCATCCACTTCACCAACACTCTAAATACAAGAAAAGATATCATCCACTTCACCAACACTCTAAATACAAGAAAAGATATCATCCACTTCACCAACACTCTAAATACAAGAAAAGATATCATCCACTTCACCAACACTCTAAATACAAGAAAAGATATCATCCACTTCACCAACACTCTAAATACAAGAAAAGATATCATCCACTTCACCAACACTCTAAATACAAGAAAAGATATCATCCACTTCACCAACACTCTAAATACAAGAAAAGATATCATCCACTTCACCAACACTCTAAATACAAGAAAAGATATCATCCACTTCACTAACACTCTAAATACAAGAAAAGATATCATCCACTTCACCAACACTCTAAATACAAGAAAAGATATCATCCACTTCACCAACACTCTAAATACAAGAAAAGATATCATCCACTTCACCAACACTCTAAATACAAGAAAAGATATCATCCACTTCACCAACACTCTAAATACAAGAAAAGATATCATCCACTTCACCAACACTCTAAATACAAGAAAAGATATCATCCACTTCACCAACACTCTAAATACAAGAAAAGATATCATCCACTTCACCAACACTCTAAATACAAGAAAAGATATCATCCACTTCACCAACACTCTAAATACAAGAAAAGATATCATCCACTTCACCAACACTCTAAATACAAGAAAAGATATCATCCACTTCACCAACACTCTAAATACAAGAAAAGATATCATCCACTTCACCAACACTCTAAATACAAGAAAAGATATCATCCACTTCACCAACACTCTAAATACAAGAAAAGATATCATCCACTTCACCAACACTCTAAATACAAGAAAAGATATCATCCACTTCACCAACACTCTAAATACAAGAAAAGATATCATCCACTTCACCAACACTCTAAATACAAGAAAAGATATCATCCACTTCACCAACACTCTAAATACAAGAAAAGATATCATCCACTTCACCAACACTCTAAATACAAGAAAAGATATCATCCACTTCACCAACACTCTAAATACAAGAAAAGATATCATCCACTTCACCAACACTCTAAATACAAGAAAAGATATCATCCACTTCACCAACACTCTAAATACAAGAAAAGATATCATCCACTTCACCAACACTCTAAATACAAGAAAAGATATCATCCACTTCACCAACACTCTAAATACAAGAAAAGATATCATCCACTTCACCAACACTCTAAATATCATAGCCGAGAAAACTATTCTTAAAAGTTCCTCATCCCCATGTCTGCAACAAGTATAGTAAAAAATGCAAAGAAGTCATGAAAGCCAGACGAACAGCACTCAGAACATTCAAAGCCAACCAACTAAAGAAAATTACAAAAATAATAAAATAGAGCCAAAGCTTGTAGAACTATTAAACAAGCTAAACAATGAACATGGCAAACTTATGTCAGCCAACTAAATTCAAACGCCAAACCTAAGGAAATATGGAACATGATAAACAAAATTAATGGAAAATACACTAAACACATTCATAACAATATCAAAATCACTAACAAAAAAGAAATAGCTGAAATCTTAACTGAAAACTTTGCCAAAAATTCCTCACCAATTAATAGGAACAAAGAATTCCAAGTCATCAAAAACCAAGCAGAAAAAAATCCATTTCTACTCAGACAACGTTGAATACTACAATCAAATCTTCACTATCTTCAAATTAGAAGAATCTCTCAAAATACCCATAGATCAACAGCTGAACCTGATGAAATCCCGTATGTCTTTCTAAAAGACTTGCCAAGGAAATAAAAAAAATACCTCCTCAAAATATTCAACAATATTTGGATCAATGAAAAATTTCCTGACATGGAGGCATATCTAAACTTTCAAAAGACCCCTCAGACATAACAAACTACTGTCCCATTGCACTTACAAGCTGCATCTGCAAAACCCTCAAATGAATGATCAATAGAAGGTTAACCTGGTCCCTAGAAAAGAAAACCTAATCTGTGAAACAAACTGGGGAGCTGATTGCAAAACAATTCTAAAACTCTACCAATCACTGATAAGTTGGACTATGGCTGCTTTATCTACAGTGCAATAAGAAAATCCTAAATCAGAGAACTCAACACAACTCAACACCAAGGACTCTGACTAGCACTAGGAGCTTTTACCTGCACACCAGTTGAGTCTCTATGCAGAAAAAAATGGACCTGCACTAGAAATGAGCCCTACAATACTAGACAAAACACGCATCTTGCACCTCAAACCCTATATACCAGTGTGTTTCACTCCACACACCAAACTGTACTCCAAAAAAAAGAAAAGGCAATCAAGCCTTATGGTTTTCTCATGAAAGAAATAAAAAACGAAGCCAAAATTAACACCTCCCAGATTCACAAGTCTTCTAGCCTCGAACATCCACCCTGGCTATCCAACATCTCCGTAAACCCACCTGAGCAAACAAAACATACTACTATATTATTAAACCTTCCTAAACACCCCAAAGCCAACACAATCAAACCCATTTTTATGGAAAAATTGCATAAAATTCTTCAAGACTATCTAGATTATGAACATATACCGATGGAGCTAAAACTAAAAAAAAGTCAGAAGTTCTGCTATTTATCAGCAAAGAAAAATCCAAAAACGCCTACCTGACAGATCTTCCATCTTTAGCACTGAAGCCTAAGCAATACACCTGGCTCTTTATAATATTTTTGGACTCTTTATCAGTTCTAACTTCATTAAAAGAAAAAAACACTTACAATCTGCTAATAACAAACCTATTAAACAGACTTGATTACTTTAAAGTCAAAAAACAAATTATTCTATGCTGGATCCCATGCCATATTGGCATCCTAGGAAACACAAAAGCTGACATAGCAGCTAAAGAATCACTAAATCTGGAAATTTTCAGCATAAAAATCCTCTATACCGACTTAAAACCAACCATAAACCTATATATCAAAAGAAAATGGCAACAACAATGGAAAATACAAAAAACAAGCTACAAGAAATCAAACCCACACTTGGAGAATGGAGCCCTAAATCTAAACTAAATCTGAAACAAGAGATGATCGTTACAAGAAGAGCACACAAATATCACTCATCCTTTCCTATTGAAAGGAGAAAACCCACCCTGCCATTGAAAGGGACCTGCAGCTCCTCGATATGGATATTTGTTGTGTGCAGGAAACCCATTTTATTTCTGGTGACCATTTATGTGCGCTGTCTAAGACCTTTAGGGATTACTCAGCGTACTTTAATTCTTACTCTAGAGGTGTTTCCTGGCTAGTTAAAAGGTCCCTAGATGCGTCGTGTGACCCATGCTACATGGTTCCCGAGGGAAGACTATGTATTTTGGATGTTACCATAAAGGGTAAGGCATTTCGTCTTATTGGGGTTTATGCGGCCAATAGCCACGTTGAGCTGGCTTCCTTTTTTCGGCGAATCGAGCAATTCATGGATACTTCTTGAACGGTTATCTTAGCGTAGATAAATTTGTGGATAAGTTTAATCTCATCAACAAATTTTGAAATGAAAAGCCCCATGACTTAGTGTGGACTTGGACAGGTAGACACGGCTCCGGTCCGGTCCGGTACAGTTCTCGAGCTATATCGACTGGTTCTTAGGCGAGTCGATGTAGGAGTATTGAATTGTCCAAGTTTCCACAATATAGTTTACTCGGATCACAGACTTGTTCGTGTATGGGTAAACTTAGATAGACCTAAGCCTAGATTAGCCAGTTACTGGAAGCTCAACACGTCGTTGTTCGATGTGAAGGGCTTCCATGACGGGCTATTACTAACCCTACAGTGGGAATTGACGAGGGCAATTATTGGGAATAAGTGGTGGGTAAAAATTAAGGAAACCATTAGATCCTTTTCTGCCAACTTTAGCAAAAGACTCAACCTAGATTCAGCTAGGGCAGCTAGAGCGACACTAGAGGCTAGATTAGATCAGGCGGTGGAGGAGGGGTTAGTGCTAGCGTTAATATACATAAGGCTCAGCTTGCCTCCCTTACTGAAAAGGAGCACCAAGATTTACTGATTAGGGTTAGGTTAAAAATAATGCCCCAGGAAGCAACAAACATGGCCGCTGAACTGCGTGCAGAGCAGTTTAGGCAAGCGGCCGATAGGCACATCACTCATGTCACATTGCCGGACGGGCGTACCGTGACCACAAACCAGGGTGTGCTGGAGGCGTTTAGATCCCATTTCCAGGAGCTTTTTTCCATGGAACCCAGTCTGTCATTAGAACAGTTCGACACCTATTTGGCTGACTTTTCTTGTCTTTCAACGACCGAAGCGGCTAGGTGCGAAGGTGGCATAACGGAGGATGAAGTCATTGAAGCCTTAAAGCAAGTCGGCCTTAATAAGTCACCAGGGATCGATGGTCTGCCCTACGAAGTGTATTTGAGGTTGTCGCACATCTTTGTCCCTTTGCTGACGGTTTTATTTAGCTCATGGTTTAGGAACGGCTCAATCCCCAAGTACTTTACCATGGGTGTGATAAAGCTTGTTCGTAAAAGCAAAGATGGTGGGGATGGGTTAGGTAATTTCCGGCCCTTAACGATGCTTAACGCTGAGTTAAAGATTTTGGGCAAGATTCTCGCAAATCGTCTGCAGCTTGTCCTGGCTCGTCTTATTAGCCCCGAGAAAACGTGTGCTGTAAAGGGCAGGACTATCCAGGATAACTTGCACACAATACGCCTGATGATAGAAAAAGTCGACACTGAGGCCGCGCTGATAAATTTAGATCAGTTCAAAGCCTTCGATAGGGTTGACCATCGGTACTTAGGGGCAGTTTTGTCGGCGGCCGGTTTTGGCTCGCAATTTTGCTCGTGGGTTCATCTTCTCTGTGCTAACCCTGCGGTGATGGTAGAAGTGAATGGAAAGAGGTCGAGACCCTTCAGTTTGTCATGATTAATTCGTCAAGGGTGCCCACTATCACCCATGCTATATGCGCTTGTGATCGAGCCATTTTTGCGCAGGCTAAGGGTGAATCCGGTCCTATGCGGAATCACTTTGCCAGGTGCGGATGCCCAGGTAAAGTACTCTGCCTATGCCGACAACGTAACTGTGCTTGTAATAAAGAGTGCTGAGATTAGTGTCGTCGGTATAGAAATCAGATTGTATGAAACATTAACAGGGGCCAAAATTAACTGTGACAAGTCTTCGGGTTTGCACATCGGTGCCTGGAGGGGTATGCCCCTTCAAAGACCCTTTAGTTGGAGTGATGGGCCTTGCAAGATACGCGGGGTTTGGTTTGGTCCTGACCTCCAGCTGGAGAAAAATTGGTTGGAGGTTCTGAAAGTGGCTCAGTCCGCAGCTGCGCTGTGGATCAGTAGAAACTTTTCATTAAAAGGGAGAGCGGAGGTGTGTAATACCCACATCTATCCAATCTTTATTTATCGTCTATCAGTGCTTCCAATCCCGTCAGATACACTGCTATACTTGCAAAGAGCTCTTTTCAACTTTTTATGTCTTGGAAAGGCCCCTAATGGTCTGTTGCGATGTCTGCTATCTACATCCTTCTGAAGGCGGTTTAGGTATGCTAAACGAGGAGATTCGGCTCCACACATTACGGCTCTACTACCTAGATCGAATGTACACACAAGATAGGGAAGACGATGGCCTCTGGATCAAGGACACCAAGAAAACCTTTCCGGCTTTGAGAGGGGTGCACCAGTCCGAAGGGGGAGGCACACAGGTTGCCCCGAGGTGAATGCCACTTCTACCGCGAGTGCCGGCGCACGCTGAATTTCCTCTTAAAAGTTAAGGAAAGCCTCTCCAACACTCTGCTGTTGTCCCGAGGGGATCCGTAAGGTGTGTTATCGGTGAGGGGCTCCCTTTGACGAAGGAGCAGCTCCGCTCAATCTGGCCTTGGGCGCCTGCGTCGGGATGCCTTACTAATGACGAGGCATCCTTGACCTGGCTGTTAATTTGGGATTCTCTCTGGGTCGGTAAGAGACTTCACTCAGCTGGCTTGGCGACTTTGCCTATTTGCAAATAGTGTGGCGATTAGGTCGAGACTTTATGTCACGCCTTTGTTTCTTGTCGCATCGTGGTGCCGCTGATTGAGTCTGTTACAAGTCTCATGGTCTGCATACCATCATAAACTTTGGTTCCTATCAATGGGCTCCGACAACGGATAGGCTTAGAAAAGAATTGTGTTTGACCTTGCTAGCAGTGATGAGAGGTGTTATCTGGAACACACACATGAGAGTGGTCTATGGATCTGAGGACTTTGCTCCCATTTACCTTATACAAATCTTCCGTTATCATTTGAAGGGTCATATCAAGGCCGAGAGAATTAGACTCTCTTCGTCAGACTTTGTTGAAAGGTGGGTGTCAGTTGCACGTGTCTACAGTGTGAGAGGAGCAAGTATTGACTGGTACTTGGATGTGCCTTAGGCAAAGAATTTTGAGACCCAAAAACGAATATCAGCCTTGACACGTTTTTTAAGTCAAGAGCAGGTCACACCTTTAGACTAGAGTAGGGCCAGTTTGTGTAGGCCTTTGTGTTCATAACCTAGCTAGTATGTGATAGCGGTCATTAGGCTCCCTTTTTAGTTTGTCCCCGTTTTTTTTTTCTCTTAGCCCCATTCCCCTCCCCAATTAGGTGACAGATCGCTCGATTCACCAGAGATGCAGGTTCCCTTTCGAAGTTTACTTAAGAAGTGTTTAAAATAAAGTGTTTGGACCCGCATCACCCTTTCGACTGGCGAATCAGTGCATCTGCCACAGTTTAGCAACAGGGGGGGGGGTCCTTTGTAATTGTAAATATTTCATCTCTATTTTGTATAATAAAATTTTTATATCCCCCCCCCTTTTTTCTTATGGGTTTTAATTAGGTTATCATGGTATGATGTTCTTATGGTGATTGACGGAGGATTTATACGCTGATGGATGTATAGTATGAATGTGGTAATGTGGTGAAAGAGTGAAAGTAGGAACTAGTTAGGTTAGATTAGTTAGCAAAGACCGTACCTCCTCCCTCCACCCATGTTCGGCTATGTGCCAAATTTTTCTTAAATTGTATTTTTTTTACTTTTTATGAAAATAAATATTTACCCCCATTAGAAGTCAAAAACATTTTACAGTTGTCAATTAGAAAAATATCTAAGAATCACAAAAGACGATGATGTAGAAAAAAATTATTCATGAAAAACAATTTCGATAAAGAGAACAGAAAACAGCTAACACGTTTTCCAATGAAATCCATGTATTGATGTATAAATTGAACAAATGCAAAGTCATTTTACCAGAAATTACGTCATTCCTCTTAACTTAACTGACTATTTATATCAATCTACTATTTATATTAGGATTACCAAACCTTCATTTTTAGGTGGTGGTAGGGGGAATACTGTTCATTTTGTTGTTACAAGGCAATTCTCCCAAGTATTACTCCCACTTTTTTATTAATATTAGTTAAAATATGATGTCCATCTGTACTAAAACTCTGTTTATGGGGGCGGAAGATGAGATCGCTGGAATACTAAGATACTACACTCTGATCTTAGCAAAAAAGCCAAGTAACCGTAAGTATTTATTTACTTCCCCACAAAAGCAAATTAGACACAAGGTCGTTTTTAATGTGATGGAAAACCAGATCCCCCCAAAAAGGGGGCACTCTGGCAGTATCTAAAAACAATAGTAATTGTTTCCCCTACATTGATCAAGGATCAATTAACTTGAGTGAAGCATCAGAACAGATACGATACTCTGATCGTGACCCGAAGGCCAAGTAACCGTAATATAGAGTAGTTTCATGCCAGGCATTATCTCCTCCTTAAAAAAAAAATACATAAAAGGTTGACATAGAACAAGTAATATTTCGTCTTTATTTGTTATATTCCAAAAATCATATAAACTGATGGAATAACGTTTAGTGCTTATTTTTAGGCAGTGGTAGGGAAAGTAGTGTTCATTTGTTGTCACAAAGCAATCTTACAAGCATAATCTCCTGTGTTTTTGTTTACTATTTGTTAAAATGTTATATCCGTTCGTGTCTTGCTTTTTTTTGGGGGGGGGCTGAAATGCTGAGAACAGATACTACACTTAGATCTTAGCCAAAATACCAAGTAGTTTCCTCCCATGCATTATCTCCATTTTTGTTTAGTATTAGTTAAAATTAAGTATCCGTTACTCAATCCATTTTATTTTAGAAGATATAGAGTGGGACCCGGAAAAGGCTGACGCAATTTACAATCTAAAAGTCACCTGATTTCATATATATTTTTAAGAGGGATGGTATATGGAGTCTCTCCCGGAAATGGTGGAAGCAGTTTACGATCTGAAAATTACTTCATTTCATATACATTTTTAAGAGCTTTTCTTTTTAATTTTTTCCTCATCTTATTATGAAAGCGGGTGGAGGGAATGGAATTACCTTAAATCAAGAATGTCATTGTTTTTTTTTTTTTTTTTTTTATTTTGAGTTGCCCAGAAACAATAAATATGAGAATGCAGTATTACATTTGAAAAAAGTTTCTCCATTATCTAAATTACATTTTTTCGGCACAGTAAAACGAGAGAGAGGAATGAGTTGAAACCTACTAAAAGGTTTACAAAAACAAGACGGTGAAAAGAGAAGAAAAGAGAGAAACATAGACTGTTGGAGAGAGATAGGAAGAAACCTTGATCAACGCCAGATACCCGTGCTAGTCTTCTATTATATAAATTTTGTGCAGAAATATCGTTTTGTTTGAAGGTAGGAGTCAGATAAAAACCTTGCTTTTGCCGTGATTTGCAAACTGCGCATGCTCTAATTATTGTTATTTTCTTCCGTTTTAAAAAGCTAAGTTTGCGACACATCTGTGTAATCGTGGGTACATTGGTAAAAGTGTTTGCTTACTAACTTCATTTATGAAAGTTCACGCCCAGCATGCGTCATTTTTTTGGGGGTGGTGCTTACAAAATTTTGCTTTCGGTTTATCTTCTGGCTGGCTGATGGCACCTGAGTCTCGTTTTTTTTTTTTTCTTCCGATTAGGCAACGCAGCCCCCCCCCCTTCCATTGTCAAATTTTTTTTTTGACCAGGCAATGCCGGGCACCCCTCCCCACCCTCACCCTGTTAGCAATAAATAAATTAGAAATAAATTAATTCCATGTATAAAGTATATAGTTACAAGGAAAACAGACACACAAGTCATTACACAATTTTATTAATAGAAAGAAAAATGGCACAATGTACAAGTGGTAATTGATCATTTGCCCTGTTCTATAAAATAATAGCTGAATAATTTTACAAGAAATAAAAACCTGGAACGATTTTACTTTAGAAAAGAAAAACGTTGTTTTCTCTTTTACCAGAAAATGGTCATTTTTGTTTGGTTTACGAGGAAAATATAGAGTTGTTTTTGTGTGTAAATTTATTGTGCTATTACTAAGCATTAATGAAAATTGTTTTTATCACCAAACTCTTTAGACTTCCCGTCTTTAATAATATGCTTACTTCAGATTATACATATTATCCCCTACTCGCCTCTACGCTCTACCCCTATAATAGCAACATCGGCTCATAATTTGTACTTGGATTATTGTTCTTGTTTTTCACAACGTTACAGCTGATATAACCTTTGACCTTCTTCAGGTTGAACTCTGGAATCTTTCTGTCAAACTGGAGGAATTTCAAACATAATCCTTTATTTAATCCATAGAGATAGTATGCTCAGATTCTGTCAACTATAATCAAGTAGAAGTTTTAAGTAATTTGCAATTGTATTCTTTATATCGCTTGCACTAGCTTCCAGAAGAATATCACTTAAAACTAAATTTTACTTAGTAATTTATCCATTACACCATGGGTTCAATTCAAAATTTTCTAATGATTCTTCAGTTCGATAAGATACACTTGAAGACTGTCAAAGGTTACATCATCCGAAATGTTATGAGAATAATCTTATCACATATATCTTATCACATATATCTTATCACATATATCTTATCATATGATAGAATTGCTAGACAAGATATTGTTTATCTGTCAATTTACATTCAGACACAAATTTTTAAATTAATTTTTTATGAAAGTGTTATAATTTTAAACAATGTAATCACCAAACAATATGATATAAAGGGAACGAAGACTGGCAACAGCTGTTTTAAAATATATTTTATACCATATCTATTTAAACTCAAAACAAAATGAAACTATGGAATTAAAATTTCAGCATTTTGTAAGACGCCCTCTTAAGTTTATTGCAAAACCGATTTTTCAGTTCCATCATTAAAAGCCGTCAGTATTTTCTTTCTAGAAGAGAATAGGCAAAATGCCATTATTGAATGAGTGGAACAAAAATAACTATAAAATCAAACTGAATGGAATAATCGAACAGAAAATGCAGCTAGTATGTGCACACTAGCAAAATACCCTAAGCCGGGACAGCAGTTTTGCTTATAAATTAATTCACTAAATAGAACAGCTTTGCATCTCTTTTATATCCCCTATCAAAGATAAAGATATAATGATACTAAACCTTGTGTTTAGAATCATTATTCTAATTTTGAAAACGTCTCGTTTTGATTCTATAAAAATATTTGAAATTTAAACTTAAAGTCTTAAAGAGATATAAAAATTCAGGGAATCATGCTTAATAACTATGGATAAAATTTGATGCAAATCTGAAATATTTCAGTATTCATATGAAATGTTGTGCCCATGTATCTTAATAGCACTTTAAAATATTTGAAAGAAAACTGAAAATTTGAGATTTTTTTTATTCATGCCTAATGTTTATAATGTCATCAAAATTGGAAGTATCTAAATTTTTAGAAAGGACTTCTTGCATTAAACTAAATATAGTGCATATTATACATCTTTATGCCTCAATAATTCATAATCATTTATTTTCAAAGTTTATCTTGCACAAACATACATATAAACATGCCTAACTTTATATATATACTAGCTGGCTTTGCCAGTTCACTATCACTTTGCAAAAGTACACTCAAAGTACTTGAAACAAAAATATTAAACATTTCATGGAAACAAATATCTTTCACATTTATTAGTATAAGTAGATATTAACATTTCAATAATTTTGATACAAATTTATCTGTTAAATAAAACTGTATAGAAATGAAAAGAAAGAGAAAATCAATCTGCATGAGCAATGATTTGTATCTTCTGCTTTTATGTTTTGGGTCCCACAATTTATTGGAGAGGGACCTGTGTTTTCAGTGCGTCCGTTAGTCCGGACTATTGCCAGATAACCGTCCATTAGTTTTTCTGAAATTTTGCCACAAATTGTATTTCATTAAATAGATATGTGTGTCATCCACATATAGTACTGTTTCACTGTATTGCTCATTACTGTGGCTAGACTAGCAACTACTTCAAGCCAAGATTGAAACTTGACTGCTTAAGTGACAGTCAGCACTTCTCACCATTACGCTATTTAGCTGCTGCTGAGATGGGTATGCAAAATTACAATGTTTAAACATTGTAAAAACGCCTAAACTCTATTTGTTTACACAAGGGGCATTGCTTTGTACATTAGCAGCAATTTGTCATTTAATATATTAGGAGTAATAAATGAAAAAGAAACTTTTGCATTCATTTATATATATATGTCTATAAAAAAATATCCTTTGTTGGAACATTATTTTGTCAGTAAGTCAATTAATCTATTATCTCTCTCTCTCTAAAATTAATTAATGATTGTAATGTTAAATAAATCTTTTTGTTTAGCAAGCTGTGAAGAAGCATCTGTGAAGCCTTTACTCAATTTCTTTGCTCCTCTGTTCAACTCTTCATCACAATTGTGAGTATTCATTATTCATAACTAACTCTACTTGCCTGGAAGTTATTTTCGTTTTTGTTTTGCTTTTTTATTTTTTAACTATGCTGTTTGTTTTTTGTTCTTTTTTTAAATATAATTTTGTAAGTTAAATTTAACGTTTTCACAATTTATTTATGACATTAATGGATGTAAATAGCTTTCAAAACTTTCAATCGACATAAGAATTTAAAAATTGTAAAAGCCAGAAATTACTTTCTACTTGATAGGTCAAATGCTTCTAAATTCCTTTCAAATTTTGAATATCACAAAGTAATTCATATTTTTTTTAACTATTAACAAAAAATTAAAATAACCAACTCGTTTACAAAGAAATGGAAGTCATAAATTTAATTTTGTAATTAAATGTTTTTAGAAGAACATTTTTTATTTTATGCCATTGCATTTTACAATGATTAATAAAAAGTCAAATATTATCTTTGAGGTAAATCAGTAAAAAAATATCTATATTAGAATATAGATGATAATTTCTTTTTTAAATCTCAAAGTCAGAAAATTTAAATAAATTTGTAAATTTTTATTTCAATTAATTTAGCAATGTTTAAAAAATTAGCACAATAAATTGGATTATTTTTGGTAATGTATTTTTTGCGCATATTTTTGCCCAGGGCTGGGGAGTCAGGACTCTGAACATCCGACTCCTATAATTTTTTAGCACCGACTCCGGCTCAGGCTCCTATTTTTAAAAAAATAAGAACTAAATATGTTCATATCATTTTTTTATTTAATGTCATGGCGTAAAAGTAGCTTCAATTTGGATTGATTCTTCATTTTCTTATTCTTGAAGTTTGACATTATTTTCAGAGGATTACCTTTAGTTACTTCATGCATATTTGAAAAATAATCTGCTCTGTACATAACACATTAGAAAAATGTAATTTCCTCAAAAGTAAAGTCACAATTGCTTGAGTTAGAATTGAGGGATCGATCCATATAGCCGCTACTTTTACACCATGTTTTATGTTGCCTATTAGTCAAAATAGCATTTCATCACTGCCAAGTGAATCATCAGGCTAATTCCAAAGTAATAGATGACTTCATGGCTATAGCTGTGCCATTTAGCTTCTTTTTTGTTTTTTTTTAACTTTATCAAAAGAAATATATTATTGGCAAAAAATACATATAAAGATAAATAAGAAAATAAGAAAAATTATGGTTTTTAAAATTAAAAGGTTGTAAAGAAGACATAAATAGCTTTGTAAAAAAATAATAATTTTACCTCACCCATGGAGAATAAAAAATCTGGCAACTTTCCCAATTGAATAATTAGGAAAAACTAAATTTTAAATTTTGTATTCTATTTTTGAAAATAAATTGTGCACAACACTTAAAACACAGAAATAGTAAAAATCTTTTTTCAGAATAAATTTCATGAATAAAATAAGAAATATGAAAAAAAAACCAATAAATTTTCCAAAAATAACTTAGTAAGGAACTTCACAGAAAACGAAAACAAATTTAGAATACATTCAAGATTAACAAGTTTAAATGTAGAAAAAATTCTATGAATAAAATTTGTAAAGCCAAAGCATATATTTTATTAATCTAAAATATATCTTTTTAGATTTTTTATAAAAACTTTTTTGAAACGAATATTTTATAGTTTCTTTAAATAAATAACATATTTAAATTTGTTTAAGATAAGACAGTTTGTTGTCTGGTTATCAAATATTAATGTGATTAAAGGTTATATTGCAAACTAGGAAAACAATATCACCCCTTTCGGGTAAAGTGTGATATTGTTTCCGTACCTTCCTTTATTTGGCTTTTTTGCTACCTTATTTGACTTAATATCATCAATTTTAGTTAATTTATTTTGCAGCATGATTTTGTTCTAGAAATAAGTACTAGAGCCGAAGTATGGAAAATTTATTTTTTTTGTAAAGTTTTCAAAAAATTACACTCAAAAAAGGTTTGTCTTTACTCAATTATTTATTGATCCATTTTTTTGTTTTTAAAATTGTTTTTTTGTTTTGTTTTGTTTTTTTGGGAGTAAAATTATGTGAAAACTATAAACATGTTAAATTTTTATAATTTATAGCTATAAACTAAATGATGTTTATTTTTTAATCTAAATCGTTCTTATACATACATTATAAGACAATGTTTTTCAAATGAAATAACATAAAACATTAATAAATTTTTTTACTCAAAACTTTTTTGAAAATTTTACTAATTATTCAATTGGCTGAGTTGGCGGATTTTTTTTTCTGGATGAGTTAGCAAACAGCGAAAAACCCTTAAAATTAAAAGGTTAATTGTCTCAGATGTAAAAAAGATATAAAATAGCTTTGCAAAAAATAAACAGGTTTTATCATGGGTTAATAATGATATTAATGTTTTATTTCTTATTAAACCTTTCCAATTTTTTCTTATACTAGCATTTCAGCCCGGCGTTGCCCGGGTGTTTGGATGTGTATGTTGAGCAAAAAAAACAAAAAAGTGGTAGTAGGAAGGCAGGCTCGAACCCGTACCGCAAAGGAGGAAAAGAACAGGGTAAAACCTAACGTTTATGCTGTTATGACCACTGCCAAACCGGAAGCGATATTTTTTAAAATTAAGGCTAGACAATCTAAAGGAGAGGATAACTTTCCAAAATATCGGCAAAAAAGTGACCCACCCTTCCTGTAGAAAAGTGCCTAGTTGGAGGGGAAGATATTAATGTTTTTAGCCAATTTTTCGATATTTGTCGTATGAAAGGTTGAACTTTTAAATGATACTGATCTTGGTAAAATCCATCGCCTCTATTGAAAGTTTAAAGCAGACATGCAAACAGACATACATACATACATTTATATATTGGTAACTAAACATTTTTGACCCAAACTGATGAAAAAGCTTGCCCTATCTCTGAATATCCTTTATGTAAAATTTCAAATATTTAGACCAGAAATTTGGAAGAGACCGCAGAGGTCAATTTTTTAAAAACTTTGACCCCTATTATGGCCCCTTAAAATTTATTGTTTTGGGCTCAAATCAAGTTATTAAGTTAGATCCATGTCCAAGGAACCTATATCTAAAATTTCAAGTGCATAGACCCAAAATTGTTGGAAGAGTTTTGTAGAGTTCACAAAGGTCAACTCGTTGAACTTTGACCCCATAATCGCCAAATGTCTGGCCAGAAATCGATCACATCGATTTTCCCAAATCTCAGTACCCTGTATATCAAATTTCGAATCTGTAGACTAAAACTTGACAGAGTTATTGCGTAGGGAAATGTACACAGACACACACACACACACAAAGACACGTTCACTTTTATAGATATATAGATTTACCCATACTTTTAATTAAAGGTTTTCATGAACATAAGAAAGGGGTGTAAAAAAACAAGTATGGACCACCAAGCTCTGTAAAATTATTATCCTGTAATAAAATGTCTTGTGTATAAATTTTTTTTGAAGTTTACAACTTTTTGATAGGTGATTATTTTTTCGTAATTGACAGTCATCAAAGTTAAATCAAGCCAAAAAATTACACCTATAGAAGCTAAATTTTTCTTTAATATCTTATAATAAAGAAGTTTTTTCTTGGTGTTAAATATTTAAACAAGGCTGCTCAGTTTTCAACGAACAGCTTTTCAACACAACATATAAGAAAATACAATATACAAAGAAAATACTTGAATTGCAAACAACCTAAACATATGAACTAAAAAAAAAGAACAATATTGTAATCAATTAATCCTTTATTGAAATGGAACATGAAACTAATTCCTTAGAAATAACATGTCTTCTATAATGTCTTTCATTGATGCTCTAAGATCACTCTTCATCAGCTTCAGAACTGGGAAGAATCTCGCCACGCTAACCTGTGTCGGAGGGATTGCTGCAACGGTGAGAGCTACTTCCCTTATTACTTCTGGGTAGCTTTGATTATTTCCAGCAAATTGGCATTTGCTGTTGTATTCAATATTTTCTATTTCTGTTGAAATCTTTAATTTTGATTATTTTCACTTCCACTGGTTGAACTTTAGTAGCGGTGCTGTCTAGTTTTCTTTTCTTAGCTTTCTGTAGTGCTAATTTCTTAAAAAAATTTTCAAAATTATCAGCATCACTTGGAGATGAAGACTCCACTTCAATATTTACACAGTGTAAACTAGAATATTCTGAAGATTTGTTCAGAAGACCTTTCATTTGTATTCCAAGTTTGCAAAAACATTCTTTTGCTCTTTTGCACTGCTCTTCCACTAGCAATATTCGGGGGGGTTTTATCTACAAATATCGAAGCCAACAGAATGTCATTGTCAGTAAGCTGTGGCTCTCTTCTGTTCATTGAGTCGAATATCCCATTAGCTATAAGACCTCCTTTTTCAGTCAGACTGAAAATTAAATTTTTTCCATCCGAATAAAAACTGTCCTGCTATCAAGTCTTCAGCTTGTAATTTTTGTTACAGTGTATACTAATAAAAGAAGCTCCTCCAATTCTATTGCTGAGTGCTATTGGCTTTCAGTTAGAGACAATGATGAGTTGTCTATGTTCCCCAAAACTGATCTTAGTTCAAGCAGTCTTTGCACCATGTGCTTTCCCAACGTGTAGCCTGGCCAAGTACAGCTCCTTTACCAGCTCTTCTTTTTACAATTGCATCTATTTTTGGAGTTCTTGCGGCTAATGCAACATGTCTTAACTTTCCTATCAAATTCACAGCATGATGGTCCTTAAGGCCATTCCTTATGGCAAGCTGCAGTGTGTGTACAGCACATTGCATACGTCTGATCTTACAAAGTTTTGACGCTTCTTCAGCAACATCATCAAGATGTTCATCTGATTGTTGTTCAATTAATGATACAGTGGTGTCACTGGTTTCGTTTTCTTCATTTTCTTGATTTTCATTCAGCTTTCCTATAGTTTTTATCATGTTAGAGGCATTGTCAGTAACAATGCAGATGCTGTTTTCTTTATCAATATTGTATTCTTTCAAAACATTCTCAATCAAACCTTGAAGATGTAAAGTGTCAACAAGACGACGTATATTTGAAAGCACACTCGTTGCCATGAATGTCTTGTTTAAGTAGCCTGCTCTCGCCTCTCATGCAAGCGGGCTAGTCTACTTCTATGGGGGTGTGACGCCAAGACCACTCCGATCTTGTAACTGGGCATCTTTAGTTCAATTCCACCTCTACATGCCCTTCCTCTTCCAGGGCCACAAGATACTCACATTGTGGTCCAATGTTTTGAGACTCTGGAGTAGTTGTGCAACGTGCCCCATGTCTGTGGGAATAGGTTCTTGGGTGGTCGTGTCACCCTTCTGCTATGACGCACTGGTTGGTCGTGTCACCCTTCTGCTATGACGCACTGATTGGTCTTCCTCAACCTCCATCATCTCAGGGGATGCTGTGTCATCCACCTCCATCTGTTCTGACAGGGCTGCTTCGGGCTGGTGTTGATCTGTATCCATGGTGGACCATTCTCCCGGTATTTCGGGCCCTGTTAGGTTGTCTAAGGTAGGTCTGTCGGGTCTCCTTGTAAGTGACTTGCTTGGCTATCCTCTGTCTCTTCGCAGGGCGATGTTCTCTTGCTGATCTTGGATCCATTGAAGTAATGTCTGCTGAGTTTGTTCGTCCATATTTCAACATTGTTTGTAGCAGGTTTCCTATATCGGCGATGCCATGTAAAGTGTCGGCAAGATGACGTATATTTGGAAGCACACTTATTGCTGTGAATGTCTTAAGTAGCCGGCTTTTGCCTTTCATGCAAGTGGGCGAATCTACTTCTATGGGGGTGTGACACCAAGATCACTCCAGTCTTGTAACTGGGCGTCTTGGGTTCGATTCCACTTCTACAGAAGAATGCTGCTGCCATGTTTTATTTTTGTATCATTAACAGCAAGAGTGCTTGTTACCATCTTTCCATCACTAGTGCAGTACCTTACATTTATTGCGAAGTAATTGACTCTGTGCCTTGTTGCTGCATCCATTTTCAAAAACAGATACCAGCCTGAAAGAATGTTCCGTAGTTCTTCTTTTTTTGTATTTGCTTCATTTATGATAATTTTCCTAATGTTATGTTTATTTTTGTTTGTTTTTTGCATGGGCATCACCACTTGTCAGGACCAAGAGGCGACTCGAGGATAAGGGTTAAAGAGTGTACAGTAGAAATTGGACAATATAGGAATTGTTAGTAATGGAAATTCGGTAAATTTGTTAACTTATATGGAACGGCTCATCAAGAACTTGTTTACGTTAGACTTGAAGACAACCATATTGTAGTCAGCTGGAAAGCAGGAAAATGGAAGACATTTCCATAGGCGTGCAGTTCTAAGAAAGAAGCTTTGTTCATGGAATCTACGTTTAGTTTTAGGCACAGATAAAGAGTGGTGGGAAATTGTTGATAGTCTTTTTTACTAGACGGGTGTTTCTTGTGAAAGTTTGGCGAGGGGGCACAATAGATTGGAGCTCAGTCGAGCACTTGCCATGAAAATAACGATAAAGCAGAGACAAACTCGCAACATCTCTTCTGTGAGAAAGAGGTTGCAGGGAAGAGAAAAGGACATCCCCTACGAGACTACAAAGTCTATTCTGAACTCTATCAAGGCAGGATAAGTCCTTTCTAGCAGCTCCTGCCCAGATGTGGCAACAGTACTCCATCCTTGAACGTACCTGGCTCTTATATAGATAGAGAATTGCATCAGCAGTGAGATATCTACTGGATCGATAGAAGAATCCCACCATTTTTCCAGCGGCCTTGGCAACGGATTTAATGTATGTGTTCCATTTAAGATCAGGAGTAAAGGTCAAGCCCAGAAGCTTGTCAAAACATGAAGCCTCCCCAAGACAAGAGCCATTCATTTCAATTAATGCCAGATGGGGATCAGAGCATTGATGATGTAAAGATAAAAGCTTGGTTTTAGATGCATTAAAAGTAACAAGCCACCTCTTTCCCCATTGTATCACTTGCACAAGATCAGAGGAGAGAGAATTGGAGAGAACTTGGTTGTTTATGGTCTTAGATGTGCTACCATAGATAGTAGTTTCATCAGCATAAATGTCTACGAATGATGTAAGAATGTGATTTGGAAGATAATTAATGTAGATCAGGAAGAGAGTTGGGCCCAGGATGGACCCCTGAGGGACTCCAGCATTAATACTGCGAGTTTCTGATTTCTGCCCATCAACTACTACTCTTATGAACCTATCAGAGAGAAATGATTTAATAATTGAGAAGACATTTCCAGCTATGTCTCTCCAATGAAATATTGAACTTTCTAGTCATTTTATCAATAAGCTGCTGAAATGCTGGTTAAGAAAACAGAGCAGGAGACACGCTGTTTTAAACAAACAAGTCAATTATGCTTTTCTGAAATGTTTCTGCGGTCATAGTAATAGTAATTTTACCAGACATTACAAATTTCCTCGGATCAGTTTGACTTTCACCAATCTTCGACAAGATTTGGAAGTTGAAGCTTTTGAGAATGATACAGTTTGATCATTTTCTCTAACCTTTTCAAAAATATTTGGATGGTGACATTCCAAATGTCTCTTCAAATTATAAGCTCTTTTACCAACACCACAAAATGTACTTATCTTACTTTCACACAGCTTTCTAGTTCGACTGTCATCATCATTTCCATCTTCATTTACTGTACAGTTACAAACATAAAATTTATCTTCAGATAGCAAAAAGTGCTCAAATACTAGTGTCTTTCTTGCCATACTGATAGAGATATATGTTTATATTTAAATTATTTTTAGTAATTGGTATATAATTCAAAAAGAAAAGACTTAATTTCTAACATATACATGAGAAAAAAATCTAAGTTCAAAGAAAGCAAATTAGATTAGGCAATCAGTTTAGAAATAATTTTTTGGATTCCAAGTAATATAAATATGTTTACATATAAATAATGACTAAATTCTAGGATTATTCATATGCATGATGTATAAAACAATGAATCAGTAACAACTGAAAGCGGCTTCATCTTGTGAATTCTTGTCTGACTTAAGATCTTTATTTTGAAATAGCTTTCATAGTTTTGCTTCTTTTTCTTCTACAAAATACTGGCTTACAAGGAAAACAAACAGATCTCTTTAAGAAACAAGATATGCAAAAATATGAAAGTGAAGCAAAATCACAAAAAAACGAATCAAGTGGCAAAACCTCATTGCTCTCGTGAATGCATTGTTATGCACAATCGACTACAAATAACACTGACTAGTCACCTTCTACCACCACCATGGAGAGGAAAAATGTTGTAGAATGACAAGACTTCGATTTTTCTTTTTGTCAGTGAGAGTAAATTTTACCTTCTAAAAGCATTTTTCATAAAATATGAAAGAATAGATTATCTATTTTGGTAAACAAGTAATTTATGATGAAAATCATCCAAATTATTTGTTTGCCTGGTATTGAAACTGTGTACAATCTTGGGACTTGGCGCATGAAAACATTGAGAAATTGGCCTCAACTCCGACTCCGACTCCCCAGCTCTGTTATTTGCTGTATGTATGGCAAAAATATGCGTGTACAAAAAAAATCAATGTTTTATTTTATTTATTTATTATTTTCCTTTTTTTTCAGTTATTTTACTAACAATTAGCTCCACATTATCTTGTAATTTCATTACGTCATTGTCCCCCTTTCTTCACACAGTATAAACAAATATGGTCACCACTTTACATGGCAACATAACATGCCAAAAAGTATGTTTGCAATATCGTGTAAACTAGTTGCTGGCCTCAATTTTAAATGCGATATTCGTTTTCAGCACACCCAGATACCTTAGAAAACAAGTTTTTAAAGGTAAGTTGTGTGTTGGTCTACCAGACCACATTTACCAAAAAAAATTAAATGAAATCTTTTCTTATTTTATGTTTCTAATCTAATCTCTCCCCACACTCCCTTCAAAATTGAATTTGTTATATTTTTGGGTTCATTTTGTTTATGAAATTATTAGGTGAAAGTACAGAATAGTCTCATAAAAAAATGTAATACCCCCCCCTCCCGCCAAAAAGAAATATTAACTTTATCATTATTTTATGTTTCCAACGTAATTCTCTCCTCCCCACTGCAAAAAAAAAAAAATTTGAATTTGTCAAGTTTTGCATCCCCCGCTCTCCATCAATCACCAAACTTGAAAAAATGCTAGGGATGACATGTGTTGCTGAACGCTATTGGGTGCCTATTTTACATAAATTTCATATATGAAAGTGATTCCCCCAATCTAAAATGTTAAATTTTATGGAAATTTGAATATTTTGAAAACTTTAGGTGTCGGGAAAATGATAAAATCATTTTTATGTCCTTTTGTTGGTGTTGTAAGTCCAATGTTTCGCTAAAAATAGCTTCATCAGAGTAGTTAGTCAGTTCGTAGTTTTTTTGGGTTTTTTCTTCATTTTGTTGTTATAGAGGAAGAAAGTCCTGGAGAAGAAATTTAAAAGTACGAGCTGTACATTTTTGACGTGTGCGTTCGCTCCAGCTACGAGCAGGAATATGAAATAAGAAAATAGTTGCACACTATTTGAAGACACTTGTTTTGAATAGAATTTTGAAAACTTTAGGTGTCAGGAAAATGATAAAATCATTTTTATGTCCTTTTGTTGGTGTTGTAGGTCCAACTCGTACTTTTACATTTCTTCTCCAAGACTTTCTTCCTCTATAAGAACAAAATGAAGAATTAAAAAAAAAACTATGAATTGACTAACTACCCTGATGAAGCTATTTTTAGCGAAATATTGGACTTACAACACCAACAAAAGGACATAATTTTCCCGACACCTAAAGTTTTCAAAATATTCAAATTTCTATTCAAAACAAGTGTCTGGCAAAAAAAAAAAAAAATGAACAACTGTTTTTTTTTTTTTTTTACCTAATATGTTTAAATGGCCTTTACAAATAATATGAAAGAAGAAATTTTGAAAAAAACATAAAATTTAACTAAGAAAATAAATATTTTCTTAGTTAAATTTTGTTTTTTTCAAAATTTCTTCTTTCATATTATTTGTAAAGGCCATTTAAACATATTAGGTAAAAAAAAAAACAGTTCATTTTTTTTTTTTTTTTAGGAGTAAAACATCATAAAAATTTATTAAGAAATCTATTCATTCTGCCATAAATACAAGACGAGAAAAATTGAAGAAAGTCAATTAACAAAGATTCTGGAAGCAAGAAGGTTGAAAGAACTGAAAATGTTGTATCTGGTTAGCAGCAGAGATTATTCATACAGAAATGCAAGGTGCTGGATAACAGAAAAGGCTGTAGATGTGTAAACTGGATCTTGAATTGTAAGAAGATTGATGTGGACATCCCTGAGACGTGTGGGAACATGATGAGAATTAGCAACGAACTGGATGTTAACGCATCCACCATGAGAGACAAAATGAAAAATCGTCTTTTGCACGCTTAGGAAGAAAAAATAAGATAACCACAAAGTAATTATCGACCAATGGTAGAGCTCCGCGCCTAAAATAAACACCTCGAATATCACAGTCGCTGGGAGCCAGTTTACCACTATAAAAACGAGGGACTTGAGGGAACCGAGAGAGAGAGAGAGGAAAAGTAGATTCGCCCTGCTGCGTCAGTGAACGCACGGACGGATTCTCCTACCCGACCTAAAGAGATGAAGAAGAAAAAGAAATAAGGCACCAGTGAACTGAAGCCGACTACGCTCTCATGTTATGGGCCAAACGCCTTCAATTCTAAACAATGCCTAATTCACACAAACCAAAGACGAGGAGGAGAAAGAAGACGAAGACGAAGACGCCGGGCTGCTAGCGCTGATGAAAGAAGTTGCTCGCTTTCCAGTTACAAGCCATGACATGCATCACCGACAGCAGGATGACCGGCCTACCCTAACCCTCTCCATCGTCCAAAAGATAAGTTACATTTTACAAACATTCATTCCTTGTCAATTCATACATACCTACAAACAGTTTACGAACATTCATTCCTTGTCAATTCATACATACCTACAAACATTGTACGAACATTAATCTCCTTTGTTAAATCACATTCCATCCTACGAACACTTTGCCTCTCCTAATACAAATTGTTGGTAGTAAATAAAGTCGGTTCTCAACCTTCAGCATTCATCTGTCTTTAATTATATGGAGTCAAAATCTACACACTTCCAACGTTATTCATTTCATAGATTCTTTGTTGTGGCCTCTATGGCATCCTTTCCCACCCCTAATCCCTCTGTTATAAAAACCTGGAGGCCATAGACATGATGAGATTTTTCACTGTGGGCTCTCAAGTGGACACTTGGACTTTTTGCAGCTTTCATAAATAACTTTGAGACTTAAATATTTGAAAAGTTTTACAGTATCAAAAAACGGTCTAATATATTTTGGTTTTCATTTATATAAGAATGAAATGACCAATATTGCTCCTTTTTCAAATTTCAATCAAAAGATTTGCAAAGATTGTAAGAAAAGATTTGTTTGAAATTGGATGTCCCAGCCAGTGACATCAAACATATATTCAAAAAATATAAATACCCACAGAACAAGAACCATTTATTGGTGAGTTTGTCCAGAATCATTGATGAGAATGTTGTGCTATTTTATTGCAATTATATTGAAAAAGCAAAATGTCCACTAGAGGAAGTTGATCATCAACAACAACGCTGCCAAATGAGCAACTTCATGGAATCTGTGAGAGCTGCAGCTGAAGTGGAAAACACTTCACCCACCAAATTGTTCGCATTTTTGGATGAAAAACAAGTACCTTCAGAACACCGAGGTTGCCAAAGTAGAACAATCGATTCTTCAGACTAAATTCTCACTGGATTGCCATGTTTCACTGGAAGTTGCCTTTGTAATTTTTGAGAGTAGCAAAATGACAACACCGATTTACACTGATATTCAACTATTACTGAAAGTTACTAGAGCTGATGTTCTATCACCATATGACAAATTGCTACGAAGACTACCTGTGCAGAATGTCATGAACCTGTTTGGTCATGTTAAATTTGGCTACATCACATGTCTAAAACTTATATCCGCTCAACTGCTTGCATTGCTTAAGTTCCATGACCTCAATGAGGTTTATATGATATTGCATAATGGACTTGATGGCAGTGGTGGACATTCCATTTTCGACCAACTGAAACAAACATTATGTTTATGTTCTACATTGAAAACTTGAAGACCGTCAATGTTGTTCGCTGAGAAAGCCCGTCATATGCATCCTTTTCATCTTATTGTCTTGTAATGTTATTGATGGGGAAAAGAAACACTGGAACTGTGAAATCGTAGCAAACATTCCAAAAGAACAACAAGGTGCTTTTCATTTTTCAACAAACCAATTAATGTTAAAGTTCACGCAAAGATGTCCATGATGGATGGGAAACTGCACACAATATTTTCTGGCTTGGGAAGAACATTTTGTCTCTGCACATACAGTAAGCAACAATGTCATGATGAGGATTGTATCTAATCTGGATACAAAATCGATCATACTCTTGAGGATACACCTGCAATCGGAAACTGCTCACTCAAGAAATTGATAATACTGAATTGAGAGCGAAGATCGGCGAGTTAGTGTTGAACATGGCAGTGCTATCAACAATCATCAACTATAATCTACAATCATCAACTATAATCAACTATCATCAACTATAATCAACTATCATCAACTATAATCAACTATCATCAACTATAATCAACTATCATCAACTATAATCAACTATCATCAACTATAATCAACAATCATCAACTATAATCAACAATCATCAACTATAATCAACTATAATCAACAATCATCAACTATCATCAACTATAATCAACTATAATCAACTATCATCAACTATAATCAACTATCATCAACTATAATCAACAATCATCAACTATAATCAACAATCATCAACTATAATCAACAATCATCAACTATAATCAACTATCATCAACTATAATCAACTATCATCAACTATAATCAACAATCATCAACTATAATCAACTATCATCAACTATAATCAACTATCATCAACTATAATCAACAATCATCAACTATAATCAACAATCATCAACTATAATCAACTATCATCAACTATAATCAACTATCATCAACTATAATCAACTATCATCAACTATAATCAACTATCATCAACTATAATCAACAATCATCAACTATAATCAACAATCATCAACTATAATCAACAATCATCAACTATAATCAACTATCATCAACTATAATCAACTATCATCAACTATAATCAACTATCATCAACTATCATCAACTATAATCAACTATAATCAACTATCATCAACTATAATCAACAATCATCAACTATAATCAACTATCATCAACTATAATCAACAATCATCAACTATAATCAACTATCATCAACTATAATCAACTATCATCAACTATAATCAACTATCATCAACTATAATCAACAATCATCAACTATAATCAACTATCATCAACTATAATCAACTATCATCAACTATAATCAACAATCATCAACTATAATCAACAATCATCAACTATAATCCACAATCATCAACTATAATCAACAATCATCAACTATAATCAACAATCATCAACTATAATCAACAATCATCAACTATAATCAACAATCATCAACTATAATCAACTATCATCAACTATAATCAACAATCATCAACTATAATCAACTATCATCAACTATAATCAACAATCATCAACTATAATCAACAATCATCAACTATAATCAACAATCATCAACTATAATCAACAATCATCAACTATAATCAACTATCATCAACTATAATCAACAATCATCAACTATAATCAACAATCATCAACTATAATCAACAATCATCAACTATAATCAACAATCATCAACTATAATCAACAATCATCAACTATAATCAACAATCATCAACTATAATCAACTATCATCAACTATAATCAACTATCATCAACTATAATCAACTATCATCAACTATAATCAACAATCATCAACTATAATCAACAATCATCAACTATAATCAACAATCATCAACTATAATCAACAATCATCAACTATAATCAACAATCATCAACTATAATCAACAATCATCAACTATAATCAACAATCATCAACTATAATCAACAATCATCAACTATAATCAACAATCATCAACTATAATCAACAATCATCAACTATAATCAACAATCATCAACTATAATCAACTATCATCAACTATAATCAACAATCATCAACTATAATCAACAATCATCAACTATAATCAACAATCATCAACTATAATCAACTATCATCAACTATAATCAACTATCATCAACTATAATCAACTATCATCAACTATAATCAACAATCATCAACTATAATCAACAATCATCAACTATAATCAACAATCATCAACTATAATCAACAATCATCAACTATAATCAACAATCATCAACTATAATCAACTATCATCAACTATAATCAACAATCATCAACTATAATCAACAATCATCAACTATAATCAACAATCATCAACTATAATCAACAATCATCAACTATAATCAACTATCATCAACTATAATCAACAATCATCAACTATAATCAACAATCATCAACTATAATCAACAATCATCAACTATAATCAACAATCATAAACTATAATCAACTATCATCAACTATAATCAACAATCATCAACTATAATCAACAATCATCAACTATAATCAACTATCATCAACTATAATCAACAATCATCAACTATAATCAACAATCATCAACTATAATCAACAATCATCAACTATAATCAACTATCATCAACTATAATCAACTATCATCAACTATAATCAACAATCATCAACTATAATCAACAATCATCAACTATAATCAACTATCATCAACTATAATCAACTATCATCAACTATAATCAACTATCATCAACTATAATCAACAATCATCAACTATAATCAACTATCATCAACTATAATCAACAATCATCAACTATAATCAACTATCATCAACTATAATCAACAATCATCAACTATAATCAACTATCATCAACTATAATCAACAATCATCAACTATAATCAACTATCATCAACTATAATCAACTATCATCAACTATAATCAACAATCATCAACTATAATCAACAATCATCAACTATAATCAACAATCATCAACTATAATCAACTATCATCAACTATAATCAACAATCATCAACTATAATCAACAATCATCAACTATAATCAACAATCATCAACTATAATCAACAATCATCAACTATAATCAACAATCATCAACTATAATCAACAATCATCAACTATAATCAACAATCATCAACTATAATCAACAATCATCAACTATAATCAACAATCATCAACTATAATCAACTATCATCAACTATAATCAACAATCATCAACTATAATCAACTATCATCAACTATAATCAACAATCATCAACTATAATCAACAATCATCAACTATAATCAACAATCATCAACTATAATCAACAATCATCAACAAAATCATCGAAAAGTAAAAATTGATGAATTCAAAAAATTGTCATACAATGCTGTAGGTTGCTGAATCTTGACTTATGTGAACAAACAAGCAAACACAGATTTATTTTAATAGATGGAGAGGATTCTCTCCTAATGTAATTAAATGACTTATTGGAGGAGTGAGGGTGTTCTTTATGTGTGCGTGTATATATATATATATAGTTGATTAGAAAAAAGTATGACCTGCTTTGTCACTCATTAAGCATACAAAAATAGACAAAATCCAGAATTAGTTTTTTTCTGCTTGCTGTGTCTCTCTACATCTATCGATTAAATAATATTACTACTTTTGATTATATTCCCTATTTCAATCTTTTTGTTCTTTCGTTTGTTACCTTTAGCTCTTTATTAAGAGAGAATGACAGAAGCCAGCGCAAGATAATGTATAAAATAAAGGTGAGGAATTAAAAGTGAGTTGAGTGATAGATAAAAACTTAGTAAATAAACTCAATTTGCAAACTGAGGAATATATGTATCTTGTATGGTAAAATATATAGGAAAAAAGGCTTAATAAAACGTTGATTAATTCAGCTTAAGTATAATATTAGATATTAATATTTTGAATTTATATTGCAAATCTTAGATATCACATTATCAGTCAATTTTATTACCTATTTTCTCCATCGCAAACTTTTCGGAAATAAAACATTAAAATATCAAAATCTCTCTTGGAAGATACAAGAACAATCTTTTAATTGAATAAAGAATGACTTATTGTGTTGATTTGAGCTTGTAATCATATTCTAACAAATTTTCCTAAAATTCAGAGATGGAATGTGTTCATGAAATATATAAAATTTTCAATAGAAATTTTTCATTTGACTTTTTATTTATATTTTTTAAATTTTATTTTAAAATTTATCTGAAATGATAAGCTACTGAAATAGGATATCTTTGCCTCCTAAAAAGGATTAAGTTATGAATAAATTTAATAAAGATTCTTTGTTCTCAGGCAAAATCAAAGTCGGATCTTTGGATGTTTAGTATTCCTGATATTCATAAATGACCTCCCTGATAAAATTGTGAGATCAGTATGATAATACCACACTCTATGATAATCATGCAAGGAAAAATGTTTCAAGACAATGACAGAAACTGTAGAAAATGACCTTCAGTTTGTAAGGGAATATGGCCGTAAGTGATTGGTAACATTTAATGCTACCAAGACTAAGCTTCTTTCCTTTAACAACTACAAATAAAATTCTCAACTAACGATTGCTATGACAAATAACACCCTACTTGGAAGCCATCTTTCAAACTCCTTAGTCTATCAATATTCACAGATAACATGGATTGGAACAACTATATTGAAGACATTGCAAAGGATGCTGCAAAGAAGGTGGGTACCTTCTACTGTGCTAGACAATTTCTCACATCTGAGAGTATCTTGTATCTCTACAAAGCCACCATTCACCCATGCATAGAGTATTGTTGCCACATTAAAAAACAAAATTGAAGAAAACCTATATTTACTTTATATATAAGACTAGCCTGGATGCCTGGCGTTGCCAGGGTGTTTAGAGGTGTGTGTTGAGGAAAAAGAAAAAAAAAGTGGTAGTAGGCAGGTAGGCTCGAACCCATACCACTAAGGAGGAAAAAAAAACGTGAAAAAAAAATGTGTCGTCTCTGCTGTTGTGCCCATCGCCAAACCAGAAGTGACAAATGTTTAAATTATGGCTAGTCAATCGAAAAGAGATGACTTTCGAAAATGTTGGCGAAAAAAGTGATCCCTTCCTGTAGAAAAGTTGAGGGTGAAGAAATGAAAGTTTTTGGCTAATTTTTTTTATATTTGTCATCCGGAGGATCGAGGTTCAAAACTATGCCGATCTTGTGAAAATCTATTGCCTCTGTCGAAAGTTTTAGGCATACAAACATACATACATGCATACATTTAAACAGGTGAGATTTATATTATAGATAATGGTGGTGGTTATTTTACACATAAATTTACTGTAGACAAAGGATTAAGTTTCCATGATGACTGATAGTGAACAATAATCTGACTATTATACCATCTGTTTTTAACAATTTCTTCCCATAAAAATATGGGGAAAAAGGAATTAACAGTATGTACATTTGAAACCATGAAATGGAAATCATTATCATATGTTAATCAAAAGAAGCATGAGCATTTAGTTTCATTATTTTATGAAACTTTGAACCTGATATTTTTTAATTTATTTCTTTTATAAAACTATTTAAACTATTTAAAGGACATGAGTTTGTACAAAATATCTTTACTAGAATAAATTGAAAGCTTATATAAATCCTTTGAAACAGTGGGTGGACGTGTGTTGTTTCAGGTGTGGCTTTTCCAAGAAAGAGGGGAAAAAGTAAAATGTCTATTTTGATTAAATATTTTTAAAGGCCTTTCTTCCTTTGTACAATTAATGCTTTTTTTCTCTTTTCTGTTTATAGTGTTTAATCTCCTGTGCTTAATACCATCTTGATCACTCGTATAATCTCTGGGGATTAAACATTCTAAACTCCTTCATATTTGTATAATGGGTTGTATTTTAATAGAAACAAAAACCTTTCAAGTAGGGAGAAAGGTTGCTTGTGGCCATTTTGAGCACTTTTGAGATTTTAAGGATTTAACAAAGGAGACAAATTATCGATTTCTTTTAAATCAATAAATTTATTGGAAATGCTTTCTGTTTCTCTGAAATGTGTATTTTTTCTTTGATTTTCTTTTTTTCTTTTTTGTATTTGGTGTGGAGAGTGAGATTTTTAAAGATTTTTCATATCATGAGATGGACAATTGAAGAGAAACAACTATCTCTGGATAGCATACTCTCTGAAGCCTGACATCAGCTTCAACAAATCACCAGACACCACAGAACACTACTTAAAACTCAGTTCTAGTTTGTATGCTATATATGAAAGGGTTGTTGAAAAATTTTTTTAAATATGTAATCCATATAACATCAGGACAGTATTCAGGAGAGATTTAACTCTCTGGAAACATTTTGTGTGAGCTGAGCCTCCTATGAAAAATATGTAAATGTGGAAAACTTTGTATAAAGGTGAGATATATTGTCCACTAAAAGTAAGGTTAAGAACATCGAAAAACTAATACATGAACAGATTGAAAAGTCTGGTATGGCTGATCATATATGAAGAGAAAAGGGAAATCATCTGCCCTTATAGGACGAAGTAAAAAACAGTAAATGGCAAGAGGATTCAAATAAGCAGCACATATGCTGGGCGATAATAAACTACTAAGCAGACCTACTATAAAATTTAACACAATATGGGAACTATTAATTATTGAGATATATACTAGCAGGTCGCCTGACATTGCCCAATCATAAAGTACGCTTAAATATGATATTTTGATAAATGCAGATTATTGGACCTAATATATAATAAATGACTCGTGCGCCAATACTGAGAATCGAAACCAAAATGTTTAGCTTACTTTCTCCTTTGACGTTAATGCCTGAGCTATGAATGCATTTGCTGCAAAGGTAAAAATTAAAACATGAACTAATAGCTATTACGTTACACATGCATGTTTGTAATGCCGTCGTTTGACCTTCACCCGGCAAATTCCATTTATTTTAATTTTCACACTTTTGCACCAATTTTCCCCGGCTAGAACCCAAATAGAAAGTTTCACATGGGTTTAAATACCCTATATATTATGTTTCATGTTTTCAGACTAATAACTGACAGAAGAGTTTGGTAGGCAAAATTATTTAAACAAATATTTGCATACATAAATATATATAGAAAGACGTTTGTGTTTACTATAACCTTTTTATGCAAATATTATGCAAGTATAAATCATGTAGAATATCTGCATGAATATAATTACACGTAATAGTTAACTAAAGATGATCATCCCATAAGAAAACCAAAAAACTAATAGGAAATTAATTAAAATGAATGTTGAAAATTAGCTATATCTTTTGCAGATAAATGCAATTTCATGACCCATGTATAACAAGGTTGTATTTTCTTTTAAAATAAATAGAAAGGAGGGTTTTTAATATAATTATAAATACACGCAAAAAAACTCCAAATTTATAGGAGTATATATATATATATATATATATATATATATATTTTTTCATTTTACCCTACTCAAAGTTTTCAAAAATCAAGGGGCCATCTTCTTGAGGATAACACTTAATGTCTATATGAAATAATAATTATTTGAATATTTCATTAAAATTCTCCTTTACCTCTCAAACACTTAGTTGGTAAAGAAGTTAGGAAAATAATTTTCCTCTTTCCAATTGACCATTTAAATATGCTATAGTATATCTTGTGGTCTCTTGGTTTTACCAGATTCCAAGCCAAGAATCTATCTAGTGTGGTGGAGTATTCAGCTTCATGTTGTTACTTGGAGAAGGTACACCATTCCTTATAAAAGCCAATGTGGGTTAGCCTTACCGGGATCTTATTTGGGTCACAAATTTTACGTGATTTTAAACATTTAGTCAGGGTAGAAAATAGTACCCTCATATCAGGTTGTCCTGACAAAACCCTTGTAAAGAGAGACCTTCAAGAGTAGGCATTCAAGTTCTCTCTAATTGTGTAGTAATATGCAGTAATAAATAATGATATATAATGATAAGTAGTAAGATTGTGCATCTAGAAGACAGATTAGGTTTAAGGCTTCTATGAGGTTGGCAAGAAAGTTCTTGAGGTTTTTAACTTTTAAATTCAGATGAGTTGGACGCCATGTTTAGTTTCAGAACAGTTTCCGATGGTTAGTTGTTCTATACTTGTATCCTGGAGATGACTAGTTCTCAGTAGACAGTTGTTTTGTACGGGTTCCTGACTTTATAATTTTATAGCCAAAGGGCAAAAGATTCTTCGTGTGTTGACACGAAGAAAACATATGCAAGGTTGCTAAAAAAAGGTTTAATTTTTATGGAGCAATTCTGGTTTCTGATTGGTTGGTAGCATGAATTAATTTGATTCGTCAGTTCCTAGCAACAGCGTTTATAAATAGAATCTCCCAACTGTGAGGGACCATACCCCACTATGAATGAAAAATATTGCAACTTGCGGCTCTAACAAAAATTTATTGATCGAAATAAGCACCATCAGAATCAACACACTTTTGCTAACACAAAACAATTGTATTTATGCCAGTAATGTAAAAATCTTGCATTTTGGTGGTGATGAAATTGCGGAAGGCTTTTTGGTATCGCTTAGGTTTTTTTAAGTATTTCTCATGCAAAAAGTTGCCGAGATGCTTGAAAAAGTGGTAGTCAGTAGGTGAGAATATAGTGGATGAATCAGTTTTGTAGCCCAATTCTAATATAAAAACCGTAAACTTCCTCGATGTTACTTTCAACCTTGCAAACAATACATATGAACCTTATACTAAAAACAGTGTCAATCTCTTATATATACACCCTTTATCTAATCAGCTGAAACATATCATCCTCGAATCCATTGAAACTAGAATTAGTACAAACTCATCAAAGTTGGAAATTTTCAATAAACACAAACCCTTTCATGAAGCAGCTCTAAAAGATAGTGGATATACTAATACCACCATCAACTGTATTGAACTTGGAAAAAAAAATTCTTCAAGTTAGTTAACATAACTTTAACAAACACTTTTCATATCTATTTGCATAAGTATACTTTGATAATTATGTTTCAGTTTGAAGAAATATGGTATAATAAAATTATGGGGTGTTCGTTCGCGCCTGACCTCCATAGAATGTAAATATGTCACAAAGTTTAACATGGTTTTTTAAAAGGGGTGAGGGTCCACAATAATACCTTAACTTTAATCTTAATTCACGTTAGCTTTTATTTATTTTTTTGAGTTGAAATAAATTCACCTCATAAATTCACGTTCTTATTAAAGTGAAAGCCAAAAAAAAGGCAGAACTTTAGACAATTCTCGACACAAATTTTGCATGACTGTTTTTTTCCTTCTCCACTTGCATATGGCACTCTTTCGAAAATAGATGAATAATAAAAAATAAGAATGTTACTTGTTATCGTGTCAAAGGAAGGAAAAAATCATGCGTACGTGATTACGTGTCCTTTTAAAAACATTTACATAACCTTTTTATTTTATTTATATATCTGTTTAAGCTTTTTTGTGTCAGTGTACTAGAAGGAATTCAATTGATTAAAACCCTTTCTGCATGTTCTTTACATTACAATAGTACAACCCTGAATCCAACGGCACAATACTACACCGTTCAATACTGCAAAACTGAAACGAAGCTGTTCTGCTTGAAAAGGACGCCATTATTCACATTTCTATCGATTCTTTGCTTTAAAAAACTAAAGTAATTACGTGTTTACTTTTTTAATATCCCATTTTGCTGTTTCGGATTATTTTACTAAAATAAGTAAAGCTTCATTATTTTTCCAAACTGTTTTTGTTTCTTTGTTTTTCGATATTTCGTCGATATTATTTACTAAGAGTGTTTAGCAGAAAAGCCAACAAACGATTACCTGAAAAAATAAATATACAAGAAATAAATGTTCCCATAGTCAATAGAAGTTCAGTTCATGTTTTTTTTTGTTTTGAAATAGTTTTTAATGCTCTTTACTTGAAATAATTTCAGCGAACCGAAAATAAAACGAAATTTGAGGCGATAACTACTTAAATGAATTTTTATATAAACTACACATGCCATAATCGAATATTCCTCAAGCACAAAATAACGGAAAACATTAAAACATGGTTATAAATATTCTTTACGTGTACGGAACTCTCTTAAATTGTTAACAAAAAATGCTCAGGCGCCCCTCCTTCTAATTGAAAACGGGGCTCTCCATTTTAAAGTCACTGCCATTTTTATTCTTTTTTAAACCGGTTCGTGAATTAAAAAAAAAAAAAATTTTTACAAACTACTTAAAAATACAAACCCATGAACTTTTCTACCATAAAAGTAACTTTTATTTACTATGGTAACATTTATATCTTGTATATTTATATTACTATATATATAACATTTTCTCTTTGTAAGGAAACATAATTTGTTGGTCACTCTTGGCTATGAATAGAAACAAAGTTGATATAAAAAAATATATTTTCGTGAAAATTATCTTTACTTTCATCACAAATGTGATGAAAGTAAAGATAATTTGCTTAGGGTAAAATTTTTGAGTATTTTTTTTTTTTTTTTTTTTTTACATAGGCATCACCACATTATCAAGGCCCAGAGGCCACTCAAGGATAAGGGTTAAAGAGTGTACAGTAGAAATTGGACAATATAGTAATCATTAGTAATGAAAATTTGGTAAATTTGATAACTTATATGGAATGGCTCATCAAGAACTTATTTACTTTAGACTTGAACACAACCATATTGTAGTCAGCCGGAAAGCAGGAAAATGGAAGACAATTCCACAGGCGTGCAGTTCTAAGAAAGAAGCTTTGTTCATGGAATCTACGTTTAGGTTTAGGCACAGATAAAGAGTGGGGGGAATTATTGATAGTGTTTACAGCTAGACGAGTGTTTCTTGTGAAGGTTTGGCGAGGGGCGACCATAGATTGAAGCTCAGTCGAACACTTTCCATGAAAATAACGATACATCAGAGACAAACTCGCAACATCTCTTCTGTGAGATAGAGGTTGCAAGGAGGAGAAAAGGACATCTCCTACGAGGCTACGAAGTCTATTTTGAACTCTATCAAGGCAGGACAAGTCCTTTCTAGCAGCTCCTGCCCAGATGTGGCAACAGTATTCCATCTTTGGACGTACCTGGCTCTTCTATAGATAGAGAATAGCATCAGCAGTGAGATATTTACCGGATCGATAGAAAGATCCCACCATTTTTCCAGCGGCCTTGGCAACAGATTTGATGTACGTGTTCCATTTAAGATCAGGAGTAATGGTCAAGCCCAGAAGCTTGTCAAAACTTGAGGCCTCCTGAAGACGAGAGCCATTCATTTCAATTGATGCCAAATGTGGATGAGAATGTTGATGACGTAAAGAGAGAAGCTTGGTTTTAGATGCATTAAAAGTAACCAGCCACTCCTTTCCCCATTGTACTACGTGCTCAAGATCAGAGGAGAGAGAATTCGAGAGAACTTGGTCGTTTACTGTCTTAGATGTGCTACCATAAATGGTAGTGTCGTCAGCATAAATGTCTACGAATGATGTAAGGATGTGATTTGGAAGATCATTAATGTAGATCAGGAAAAGAGTTGGGCCCAGGATGGACCCCTGAGGGACACCGGCATTAATACTGTGAGCTTCTGATTTTTGCCCCTCAACTACTACTCTTATGAACCTATCAGAAAGAAATGATTTAATAATTGAGAAGACTTTTCCAGCTATACCATAGCTAGCAATCTTATGAAGTAAACCTTTATGCCATACCCTATCAAAGGCCTTAGATATGTCAAGAGCAATTGCCCTAGAAAGGTTGCCTCCGTCGAGAGATTTGCTAATCCTATGAGATATAACTGTAAGCACATCTGCTGTAGATCTAGCAGAACAGAAACCATATTTAGTGTCACTAAGAAGGTTATTTTTGTTGAGATGGTTGATTACTTCTGTATTTAACACAGATTCCAGCAACTTACTCATGACGCACAGGAGACTTATTGGCCTGTACTGAGAGGGGGATGAGCGATCACCTGAATTCTTAAATACAGGGCATACTGATGAAATTTTCCAGGGAGATGGGAAACTATTCTCCTTAAGACAACATTTAAACAGTTTTGTAAGTATGGGCGCTAGTTCAGGTTGAAGTTTTTTGAGTACTATAATTGGAATACCGTCAGGGCCAGTTGCTTTACTGCAATCAAGGTTTTTGATTAGCTTGCAACATCACGTACAGATATACGTATATCACATAGCGTGTTTTCAGATACAGGAGGAAATATTGGGGGTTGGCGGCCTTGGTCGCAAAGGGTAGAATTAGCTGCAAAGTTCTTGACAAAGAGTTTGGCTTTGTCTGATGCTGACGAGATTACCTCAGGTCCATTGATAATAGTTGGGATGGAGCACACGCTTCTGTTCAGGATTCTGTTTGCTATCTGCCAAAACTGGTGGGAACCAAGCCGCTGCTCAGCTACTTTGGACTGAACAGATTGGGCATACAACTCTCTTGCGTTCCTTATTACTTTCTTACAATGGTTGCTGGCAGTCCTGAAAACGGCTTTAGTTTCCATACATCTATTACGTTTGAAGCAGTGGAAAAAGTGATTTCTATGCGCAATGGCAGCAGCACATTCTGGAGAGAACCATGGCTGGCTGTTAGGTTTTTGCTGAAACTTTTTAGAGTGTATGAAATGGTCAATACCTACAATTAACCATTCAGTCAGGTCTAATACTATAGAGGACACATCCTTTTTAAACATGGAATGCAGAGGTAGATCAGATATAAATGTACGGAAGCTATCCCAGTCAGCCTTAGTGTATCGATATACTGTACGATGGAGAGGTACGTCTGGGGACTTATTACATTTCATTTTTATCTTAATTGATACAACAGAGTGGTTGGAAGATCCAAGAGGCGACAGAACAGAAACTGAACATAGTTCAGGGCAAGTTGTGAGAAAAAGGTCTAGTAGGCTCGCATACTGGCCGTCATTGTCGGCCACGCGGGTGTGTTCCTGAACAATCTGAGTGAGGTCATAGGCAATGGAGAAATCATGACAGAACCTCCCCTCATCATCGGTCTTGTTTGAGTGGGTCAACCATTCGACGTTAAACCTATTTCTTTACAACACCCTCCTTTTCATAACCTATCATACTTTCATCAATCACAGTCCATTTTCTGTAGGCTGTTTTTGAACCCAGTGAACGACGGGTACTTCTGCTAGTATATATATAATATATATAATACATACATGATACATATAATATATATATGTATATATATTATATATATATTCATATATATATATATATATATATTATATACATATGTTATGTTATATATGTTATACATATATGTTATACATATATATTATATATATATTATATATATATTATATATATATATGTTATATATGTATATTATATATATATTATATATATAGTATATATTATATATATGTTATATATGTATATTATATATATATATATCATATATATATTATATGTATTATATATATTATATATATTATCTTCTATATATATAAAATCGAAAATGTATGTATGTATGTGTGTTTGTATGGCCGTAAAAAACTTTCGACAGACAGAACAAAATTCACAAATTTGGTCTCATATTAAAGCCCGACCCTCTGGGCGACAAATATCGAATTTTTGGCTCAAAAGGTCAACTCTTAAGTTATTCAGCTGACCGTTTTTCTACAGTGAAGTGACATTTTAACGATATTTATACTTAATTAATAACCGCTGAATCATGTCACGTGACCCTGACGTCAGGAAGCTGTAATGGCAGTCGGTATATAAAAACATTGCATATAATAAGAGGTTCTTATCGGTAAAAATGTGAGTATCATATAATTTAAAATATTAATTTACACGTTATGAAACCGTTACCAAAGTTATTTGCAGGTTAAAAATAGTTAGATACGATAGTTAAATGAAAAATAACAAGCCAAAAATGTGAAGTAAAAAAAAATATGCTTAAAAAATATTAACGATCGATGTTTTTACAAAAAAAACAAAAAAACGCCATTTGCTTTTTAGTAACACTATTTCTCTTTAGAGTAAGGACGACGGAGAGAGAGAGAGAGAGAGAGAGAGAGAGAGAGAGAGAGAGATGTCTAGACAGGAAACGGGGTTCGTTTTACTATGTTTTAAAATGTAAACAATGCATCTAAATATACAAATTTTGTAGGTCCTTATGCAGTATAGGTCCAATGTGACAATTTTTAAGGTGCTTGTGCAGTATAGGTCCGATTTAACAATTGTGAAGGTGCTTGTACAGTTTAGGTCCGATTTTACAATGTTGTAAGTGCTTGTGCAGTATAGGTCCGATTTTACAATTTTGAAGGTGCTTGTGCAGTATAGGTCCGATTTGACAATTGTGAAGGTTCTTGTGAAGTATAGGTCCGATTTGACAATTTTGAAGTTGCTTGTGCAGTATAGGTCCGATTTGAAGTGAAGTTGCTTGTGCAGTATAGGTCCGATTTTACAATTTTGAAGGTGCTTGTGCATTATAGGTCCGATTTGTATATTGTGAAGGTGCTTGTGCAGTATAGGTCCGATTTGATAATTTTAGAGGTGCTTGTGCATAATGTATATTTATATTTGTCTGATTTAAAAAGATTTTAAGTTCCTATTTGACAATTTTGAAGATTCTTGTGCAGTATAGGTTCTATATTTGACAATTTTGAAGGTGCAGTATAGGTTCGATTTGACAGTTTTGAGGGTGCTTGTGCAGTATAGGTCCGATTTGACAATTTTAAACACGCTTGTGCAGTATAGGTCCGATTTGAAAAAATTTGTAGGTGCTTGGTGCAGTATAGGTCCAATTTGACAATTTTGAAGGTGCCTTTGCAGTATAGCTCCGATTTCATAATTTTGGAGATGCTTATGCAGTATAGATCCGATTTGACAATTTGGAAATCGCTTGTGCTCTATAGGTCCGATTAGACAATTTTGAAGGTGCTTGTGCAGTATGGATCAGATTTGACAATTTTGAAGGTGCTTGTGCATTATAGGTGCGATTTGACAATTTTGAAAGCACTTGTGCAGTATAGGTCCAATTTGACAATTTTGAAGGTGCTCGTGCAGTATAGTTTGGACTTGACAATTTTGAAGGTGTATGTGCACTACAGGTCCGATTTGACAATTATGAATGTGCTTGTGCACTGCAGTCTAAATCCCAATAAATAATTTTGAAGATGCTTTTACAGTATAAATATATGTATGCATATATTTTTTATTAGACACTGTGCATATTTTACAGCTAGACATGCCAGGCATGACTTCTTCCTTATTTTCAAGTGACGGTTGTTTCTCTATAGCTTGACATTCTAGCCATGATCGCCTCCTTATTTTTGAGTGATGTTTGTTTCTCTAAAGCTAGACATGACCTCCTCCTAATACAATCATTGTTATAATATGCGAGTGACCTCCCTTGGATGTATCTTCATTGTCGAATACCATTAGAATAATATACAATCATTGTTATAATATGGGAGTGACCTCCCTTGTATGTAGTTTCATTGTCGAATACAATTAGAATAATATACAATCATTGTTATAATCTGCGAGGTACCTCTCTTGGATGTAGTTTGCTCATTATTAGATGGGTGACTACATGAGAATACAAAATTGTGTAAGTAGATAACCAAAGTTAAGCAACAATGAGCTTGGTCATTATTAGATTGGTTAATACTTCATAATATAGAATCACCAAAGGTAAGCAAAAATGAGCTTGGTCATTATTAGATGGGTGACTACTTGGGAACACAAAATGCTTTATGTAGATCACCAAAGTTAAGCAACATGGGGCCTGGTCATTAACAGATGGGTAACAACTTTGGAACACTAAATGCTTTATGTAAATCACCAAAGTAAAGCGATATGGAGCCGGGTCATTATTAGATGGGTAACTACTTGGGGACACCAAATGCTTTTTGTAGATTACTAAAGTTAAGCAACAATTACCTTCGTCATTATCAGATGGGTGACTACTTGGGAACACCAAATGCTTCATGTGGATCACCAAAGTTAAGCAACATGGAGTCTGCCATTATCAGGGGACACCAAATGTTTTATATAGATCACCAAAATTTAGCAACATTCAGCCTGGTCATTATGGGATGGGTAATTACTTGGGAACATTAAATGCTTCATGTAGATCACCAAAGTTAAATCACATTGTCTCGGACATTCTCAGATGGGTGACTACTTGGGAAAAAAGTGCTTTATATAGATCACTAAAGTTAAACAACATTGTCTCGGTCATTCTCAGATGAGTGACTACTTGGGAACACCAAATGCTTTATGTAGATCACCAATGTTAAGCAACATTGAGCCTGTTGTTAATGTAAAAATGATGATGAAATGCGACCTATTTGATTACTGTGTTTGAAATAAAATAAACAGCCCAAACAATGTGTCAAAGTTATTATTTTAGTAAGAGGGGGGCAATAATGTGGGTTAAATCATGAGAAAGGATTGTCGAAATTAGTAACATATTCAAGAATTTTGAAAAACCATGAAATGTAAGTTATATGATTGGTGTGTTTTTAATGAAATAAACAGCCCAGTCTCAAAGTTATTATTTTAGTAAAAGTTAAGCAACATTGTCTTGGTCATTCTCAATTAAGTGACTACTTGGGAATACAAAATGCTTTATGTAGCTTACCAAAGTTAAGCAACAATGAGACTGGCCATTATCAGATGGGTGACTACATGGAAATACAAAATGCTTTATGTAGAAAACCAAAGTTAAGCAACAGTAAGATTGGTGATTATCAAATAGGTAATTATTTTGGAATACAAAATACTTTTTGTAGATAACCAAAGTTAAGAAACAATGAACTGGGTCATTTTCAGATGGGTGACTAAGTAGGAATACATAATTCTTTTTTGTAGATGAGAAAAGTAATGGGCTTGGTGATTATTAGATGGGTAACTACTTGGGATTACCAAATGCTTATTTAGATCACCAAAGTTAAACAACAATTAGCTTGGTTATTATAGGATGGGTAACTATTTGGGAATACAAAATGCTTTATATCGATCACCAAAGTTAAGCAACTTTGTCGTGGTCATTCTAAAACGGGTGGCTACTTGGGAATACAAATTTCTGTATGTAGCTTACCAATGTTAAGCAACAATGAACCTGCCCATTATCATATGGGTGACTAATTTGGAATACAAAACGCTTTATGTAGATCAAAAAAGTTAAGCAACAATGAGCTTGGTCATTTAAGATGGGTGACTACGTGGGAATACAAAATGCTTTATGTAGATCACTAAAGTTAAGCTACAATGAGCCTGGCCAGATCACTAAAGTTAAGCGACAATGTGTGAGGTCATTAGTAGATGTGCGACTACTTGGGAATACAAAATGCTTTATGTAGATCACCAAAGTTAAGCAACAATGAACTTGGTCATTATCAAATAGGTAACTACTTGGGAATATTTCATGTATATTTTTAACAGTATGGTGAGGGATATGAAGACAGTCCTGGAAATCGCAGAAACTGTTTATGAGTAAACATGACTATTGATTGGTGTGTTTGTAATGTAAAAATGATGAAATGCGACTTATTTGATCCGTGTTTTTGCAATGAAACAAACAGCCCAATGAGTATGTCCAAGTTATTTTTTTGGTAAGAGGGGAGCAATTATGTGGGTTAAATCATGAGAAATTATTGTCAAAATAAGTAACATATTCAAGAATAATGAAAAGAAATGTGAGTTTTATGATTGATGTGTTTTTATTGAAATAAACAGACAAGATAATGTCTCAAAGTTATTGTTTTAGTAATAGGGGGCGAAAATGTGGGTAAAATTATAAAAATGATAGTAGAAATTAGTAACATATTCAAGAATTATGCAAAATAATGAAATGTGAGTTACTTTACTGGTGAGTGTGTAATGAAATAAACAGCCCGGACAATGTATGAAAGTTTTTATTTTAGTAAGAGCGGGGTGATAATGTGGGTTAAATCATGAAAAATTCAACGAGATAGACACAAATATATACTAGCAGAATACCCAGAGTAACCCAGGATTGAATGAGATGCATGCAAATGAATGCTAGCAGAATACACGGGCACCTGGGATTGAATGAGATAGATGAAAATATATACTAGCAGAATACTTGGCGTTGTCTAAGATTGAATGAGATTGATTGAAATATATACTAGCAGAATACCTGGCGTTGCCCTGAATTGAATAATGTAGGTTAGAATATATACTAACAAAATATCAGGCATCGCTTGGGATTAAATGAGATACGTGGAAATATATGGAAGCAGAATACCAGGCATCGTCCTAAATTTTATGAGGCAGGTTCAAATAAATACTAACATAATCCCTGGCATCGCCTGGGATTGATTAGGATAGGTACAAATACAGAATAGACAAATACTTGGCGTCACTCAGGATTGTATAAGATGGCTGCAAATATACACTAGCAGAATACCCGGCATTGTCCAAGATTGAATGAGATAGGTGAGAAAATATACTAGCAATATCCCTGGCGTCGCCCGGGATTAAAGGATATTGATAGAAATATCTATTAGCAGAATTCCTGGCATTGCCCTGTATTGAATGAGAATAATCACCGTCTCTCTGGATTAAATGAGGGTGGTAAAAGATAAAGTTTGTACCAGAAATGGCTTAAACAATTTTCTATCTCAAAATGACTTTATTTGCGAAGTCAATTCCGGATATGGCTAAAACAGTTTACGATCTCAAAATTAGATTAATGCATATATATTGTTGGTTTACTATAAAATTTTATTAGGCCAGTTTCTATGGCGGGGGGGGGGGTGATCTCTATTTATTTGAATTTTTTATGCTATCATCCAGGCATGATGTGAGGGTTGGAGAGGTGAGTAGAAAAAAAGCATGATTCTGTTAATTTTAAGTTCTCTTTTGAGGGTTGGGTTAATTTTAAGTTCTATTTTGGGGGTTGGGTTTGACAGAGTAATGTCCGTTTTGGGGTCCAAAATTATGTGAAGTTATTTCATATATGTATTTAAATTACCCGTCTTAGTGTAGGTAAAATTATTTTAAATATGTGTTGCATGTTAACCGTCCTTGCAAAGGTAAAATCATTTCATATACATGCTGTAAATTATCTACGCTAGGTAGGATACAATTATTTCATACGTCTAATACCCGTCCTAGCTAGGTAAAAATAGCAAATCATACATAGACATTAAAAATTTCTCACTCCTCAGAATAACAAAAATATTCAAAATCAAATTCAATTTTCTCATTGTTTATATGTTCATGAGCAAGGCCGGGTAGCCCCGCTAGTATATTATATATATATATAGGAAATTTATTACTGTGAGTCCAGAATGAGTTTACATATTGTTTCAGCTAGAGGAAGATCCTCAAAGAGAGGAAATATCCAACTAGCATCGTCAGAATTCATACGATTTTTCGTTATAGTATCAAATAAGAATGGAAAAATCGTAGATGAAGGGGAGTTAGAAAAGAAGGGGGGAGTGGAAGGGAGAAGATGTTGGAATTTAAAGTAGTAGGAGTGTATATAATAAAAGAGGGGTTTATAATTAAATATTAATTATGTGTTAATTCTTATATACGTTTTTTTTTTAGTTTATAACGGTTTAAAATTAAAAGGCGCTATTTTTATTTATAACGGCATAAGTAACAGTTAATTTAAAGGATCACCATGGCAACACGTTGGAGAGTTAATGTTAGTGGGCATGGTGTGGTGGGAGGAGGAAAGAACGGGTTGCAAATGGGGTTTAAAGTGATTTAGCCGGGCGGGGAGAGATGGAAAATATTTATTGTTTATTATTTATAAAAAAGGAAAGAAAAAGAGAAGGAAAAATAGGAGGATAAATTAATGAATTATACGTTACAGGTTTATTTTGATAGTATAATGATAGGTAAGAATATCAGTAAGTAAATAAAATAAATTTAACAATTAAAATATTATTAAGGAATCATTTATGGTAAGTAAATAATACACATACACACACATAAATACACATACACGCGTACACCTGTACAACGTATGGAGACACATCAATGGGGGGAGAACACATGCCTAAGTATATATAAAAACACAAATATGTAAACATAAAAATATATACATATATACATACATATACATGCATATATATATATATATATATATATATATATATATATATAAAATATATACATACACGCACATACATATATATATATATATAAATAAATAAATTAGCCGGGCAGGTAGAAATTATACGTTACAGGTTTATTTTAGTAAAATAAAATAGGTGAGAATTTCAGTAAGTAACTTAAATAATAGATTAATAAAATTAAGGAAAAGATTATGATAATAAAAAACACACATACACAAATACAAACACACGCATACATATGTACAGCATATGCACATATGTCAATGGGGGAAGAGCACATGCCTGAGTATATATATATATGCACAAATACATAAATATACACGCATAAATACATATACACATACATATACACACATATATATAAATACATATACACATACATACAAATAACCACATACACATACATATACATATATATCAGAGAGGCGGTAGCACTCTATATAGGGATGGCCCGTACACGCCTATATACGCCTACAAAACAAAACTATCCAAATCTTAACTAAAATAAACTTATAAGTTTCAAAAAGCACATATTCTTACAGAGAAGCGTCTTACGAATCCAACGAGTGTCAGAACGTCGGTTAAAATGTCAAAAGAGAGCAAAAGAAAAGGGTACAAAAATGGCCAATTGTTCTTCTTTCTTCTTTCTTCTTCTGCTTTCTTCTTTCTTTTGAGACGATGTATCTCGGTGTACGAACGGTCTCTGACAACAGTTCAAGCATCAATCGACTGCTCTTTACATGGAGAAGTGCAGTGACCCATCGCTTTTTAGCTAACTCCATAATTAAATAAGATTACGTGTAATAACAAGTTTTAAACACTATATACCCAATGTAGACAGACCACTTCGAACACGGAACTTCTCTCAAAAGGGACGGCTCCAAATAATACACCGGATGCTCACAGACGTTCCAGTTTGCCAGTGGCCTATATTTCTTGGACGCTGAATATTTGAGGTGAACGTTAAGGTTTTTTCTTTAAACAGTAACCCACCAGCGTTAATGAAACCACGAAATCTTTATCTCAGTTGATCAAAATTGTTATAAGAGTAACCTATCAGCAAGTACGACGTCAAAAAACAATGTTATAAAAACAAATAATTCTTCAGATTTTGGACTGTAAAATATGTACAAAATGTCAATGCTGTGACCAGGATTCGAACCTAAGTTAACACGGCCACAACGTGGAGTCCTAACCTCTAGACGATCACGGCTAACACTGACATCTGTCGCTCTTTGCAGAAAGACACATGACTACTGTCAAACTATTGAAAAATAAGGAGGAAACTTGAAATTCTCACGCATGCGCAAAAATACACTATAGCAACCATTGTTAAATGCAGCTGAATCTCTTCGCTCGCTAAGAAAAGTAGATCAGACCAGTTCTTCTAAGAACTCACCAAACGCCAAAGGAAATAAGTTAAATTAACCGCAAAAGAAACTGCAAGAAAGTCATCTTCTAAGAACTCACTGGAAGCTGACCAAAAAGAATCAAAATCCAAGCCCTAGCCACAAAAATAACTAGATATTGTGGCTACTATACACAATCTACTAATAAAAACAAGTTTTCTAAAATAAACTACAATAAATTAACCAAGTAACCTCACACTGTCACTGATTAGGACTTCATATAAAGATAAGAACTACACTATTGGTGTATATACCGTTCCACACTTTAACTATTGGTGACGGGGCAGTATCTCAATTCTACGAGAGTTGTCTTGCTATAAGATAAGTGATATTATAGTAAGATACACATAAGTGTTATATGTTTACATTTAATAAAAAATGCCAAAGTCAGCACGTAGTAAAAAAGCTCAGAAATATAGACTATGAAAAAAACAAAGTCAAGGTATTATCTGAGCAAAAAGAATACTATCAGAAAAATGCTGAAATAATAAAAATTAAGTATCATGCAAATCCTGAGGCAAAGAAGGCTGCCTCACAGGCTGACTCAAAAGCACGGTATAACAGGGATCCCGAGGGGAAAAAAACTGCCTCACGTGCTCTTTATAACAAAGAACCAGAAAAAAAGAAGGCTGCCTCACGTGCTGACTCAAAAGCACGGTATAACAGGGATTCCGAGGGAAAAAAAGCTGCCTCACGTGCTCTTTATAACAAATAACCAGAAAAAAAGAAGGCTGCCTCACGTGCTGACTCAAAAGCACGGTATAACAGGGATCCCAAGGGGAAAAAAGCTGCCTCATGCACAAACTATTATAAATATAAATATCAAAAACTGCCAAATCTTTGCCAAAACGCCAAAGAATGAACCCAGAAAAATTTAATAGTGAAGGTATGAACATTTTAGAACTTTATAATACTCTAACTGTTTTATCAGAGAGGCGGTAGCACTCTCTATGTAATATAGAACCGATGGAGGCCCAAAACCCAAAGACCTAAAACCCAGCAGGAAGCGACCTGCTACTAATGGAGGCGGCAATGAGCCGCCTCCTAAAAAAGACAATACTATCATGAATGTAAGTTTAAAAATAAGACTGTAAGTAAAAATACTAATTAACAAGAATAAAAAAGCATTGGAAATGCAAAAGGATATAGGGATGGTATGCCAAAAAGTATACAAACAAGATAGCTATGAATGGCTAGGCACATGGAAATAGAATTGCATCCAAAGTATAGCCCTATAGCTTTTTACAACTGTAATGATGGCACGGAATGAAGATTGGAGAAAAGCTATAGGGCTATACTTTGGATGCAATTCTATTTCCATGTGCCTAGCCATTGATAGCTATCTTGTTTGTATACTTTTTGGCATACCATCCCTATATCCTTTTGCCATTTCCAATGCTTTTTTATTCTTATATATATATATATATATATATATATATATATATATATATATATATATATATATATATATATATAAATTAGCTGGGAGGGGAGGGATTGAAAAATATTTTATAATTATTTATTAATTTTTTGAAATTTTCGGGTGTTGTAGTTGAAAGAAAGAGAGAAGGAAAATAGAAGGATAAATTAATGAATTATAAGTTACAGGTTTATTTTAATAATATAGAAATAGGTAAGAATATCAGTAAGTTAATCAAATAATAAATTAATAAAATTATTAGGGAAATGTTTATGATAAGTGAATAAAGCACATACACACAAAAATATACACACACACACACAAAAGCACATGTAGAAGATATGCACGCAAATACAAATACATAGGAGAAAGAAAAATATTTGGTTTAATCCTCTATTTAGCGTAAATGTTAAAACTTATATACCTAAAGAATTCTTCAATATTGTAGAAAACTCTTTCAAATACCCACACAGATATAGTTCAATTTTTAATAAAAACTCAATAAGAATTTCTTATTCTACTATGCTTAATTTAGCAAAAAGAATCTTAGCATCATTAGATGCTAAGATTCTTTTTGCTAAATTAAGAAAATTAACCAAAAAATTAAATCAGCCCAAAAAATCCCTTTCCCAATCCAACCAAAAAGCAACTGCAACTGTATTAACAAACATCTATGCCCACTCAATAATGATTGCATCCGTAAAGATGTAATATATTCATGCACAATTACAGAGCTCCCATGCAATTCTCCTATAATAGACAATAACATTTTGCCACCAAATTATCCTTCCTCTGACCCTCCCTCTGATATAACTATTAATCCAACAAACGAATCAACCAGCCCCTCTATTTTCAATCATACAACCAGCTATAGTAATAATAATAATAATAATATTTTTCATAGCAGCCATCCTAACACTGACAACAGTAATTATCCCCTCCAAACCAATCCTGCTACAATCACTGTCCTACCCTCTGTTCATCAAAATGAACAAAATTTAAATTCACTTCCCAGTATAAATCAACAAATTAATATTAATTCTCGACCCCGAGCTATTAATAAAACATACATATATAGGTGCTACTTCAACTTTAATAAAGAAAAGAATTTCAAACCACACTTCTTCTTTCAATAACCAAAATTCAAATAATAACCAGGGAACTTCTCTAACTACACTGGTTAAAAAGCTTAACTCTGCCAATACCCACTTTTCAATTAAATGGACCATCCTAAAAAAAGATAAGTCTTACACTCCAGGATCTAAGTCTTGTCACCATTGTACATCTGAAGCTATAACTATTATAACCTCCCCTCAAAGTAGTAATATAATAAACTCTAAAAACGAACTGATCTCCTATTGCAAACATATGTCCAAGTTTAAATATGGTAAATTTGAAATCACATAGCTATTAATTTAACCCTTCAAATATATATCTTTTCCCATAATTTTTAAAATTCTTTTTTATCTTACCTTCTAAGCTTTTTATATTTTTAATTTTATTTGTTTTTCTTTATTTCTTTGGCCAGTTTTCCATCTGCTGTCTCCGTTTTATGGTATAAGTATACCTATTAATTAAATATATACATCAACCTACTCATTTTTATTCTATGTATTTGTTTACTTATATTTTACTATATGCACATTTATTTGCCTTATTTCGGAGTTTGTAGATACCGGCCAGTCCCTCCCCTTAATTTGTATGTAATTATGTATGTATGTTTTTGTTTAACTTGTATATGTTTTTGGATATGTTTTTGGATATGTGTATATATTTATGCATGCGTGTGTGTGTATTTGTATATATATGTATATATATATTTGTGTGTGTGTTATTGTATATGTATACATATATGTATGTTCATGTATGTGTGCATTTGTGTGTCTATGTATGTATGTGTATGTGTGTGTATATATATATATGCATATGTATGTGTGTGTATATATGTATATATATGTTTTTTTTTTTTTTTTTTTAATGTAATAGATGCTCCATTTCATAAACTTAGCCATTTATTTGTTCTTCTGACCCTTGTTTCTTAATTTAATTCTGGGACTTTCACGTGCATATCTAAGTTGACCTAATTATTAATGCTAACTTTCACGCTTTTTGTCTGGGTCAGTTTGACATTGCTTTTCAAATTTAAACTTTCACCGCTTTTTTTTTTTTTAAACCTTAATTTACTTCATTCCTCCAGCCTTGACAGACGTGTTTTAAATATTCTCTCCAGTGCTTTTTCTTATATATATATATATATATATATATATATATATATATATATATATATATATATATATATATATATATATATATATTAAATAATGTGATTTATAATTTAAAAATTTAAAAAATTTTTAAAAATTTAAAAATCAAAATTTAATTAAATTAAAAATCAGTTTCATAAGAAGGAACAACAACAAAGTCAATTATCTGTACGATCGTTTCGGAAATCCGTGCTTTTTATTTGTGGTATACATGAAGTCACGTAGAACAATTATACATAGTTTTTTTGGTAAGCAAAATATATATATATATATATATATATAAATTAACCGGGCAGGGAGAGATTGAAAAAATTATTTTTTGTTTTTTATTTATTATTTATAATTTTTTTGAATTGTCGGACGTTAAGTTGAAAGAAAGAAGGGGAAAATAGGAGGGTAAATAGGTGAATTATACGTTATAGGTTTATTTTGATAAAATAAAAATAAGAAAGAATATCAGTAAGTTAATTAAATAATACATAAAAAATTAATATAATTATTAAGAAAATTTTTATAATAAGTAAATAACAAAAACACACAAATACACATGTACAAAATATGTACACACATCAATGGGGGAGGAGCATGTGGTTGAGTATATGTACATACACAAATACGTAAATATATGTAAATAAGCTTCGTGTTAAAAAATATAATAATTATTATAGAGAGAATTAGTGAGAGGTAAATATAAAAGAAAAATATATAATATATATTATATGTAGATGGTAAATTAAATAATTAATTAAAGTAGAAGGTTAATAAATGATTAGTTGTTAACAAGTAGATAATAGACCAAGAAGCAAGTCAGAGGATACCAATTGTGATAAATACGTAATTAAAACATTAGATATCAAGACCTAACCATGGAAATAGCCATTAAGAAACTATGAGGCTTGAACTCTAAGTAATTGGCAGATAATAAGGACATTACCAGACATTATGGGTTGTAAACGTGTGGTAGATATGACTGCGTCGTCGTATATGGGTGTATAGTATTCATGTTACTTAAGGGGCTTAGGGGGTAAAGTTAGAAGGAGTTTGACAGTTATTGTGAATAGAATGATAAGGGTTGGGATTTAGGTTTTAAATAATGACATAAGGAGTGAGTAAGGCAAAGTGGGGTACAAGAATGAGTTAGGCAAAGAGAGATGCAGCTAAAAAATTGTGGGGATAAATAGGTGGGGGTTCTGTGGAGGGTTTCTTTTAGAATGAATGGGGGACTATATAGTTCCAGTTGTAAATAGGGTGTGTGTAATTAAGGATCAAGTGAGTTGTGCGTTAGTGTTATATTTTAGGGGTGGGTTATAGGTATTACTAGAAGGGTGAGAAGTTGCTTAAGAGGTGGGATTTATAATGTTTACAATTAAGTGAGGTTTCAGTTTTTTTATTTAGAAGTTTGTCTCTATCTCTAAAATTAGTAATCAGTAATTTTTCAGTTAAGCATAAATAACATGGGGAGTTTAGTGATTTACAGCTAATAATTGGGGTGAGGTTGTTTCGGGTAAGTAGTAGATAGTGGTTAGTTAGTGAAGTACTATTGGGGTGGTTGGGGTTATTTAGGGAGCATTTATGCACTCTAAATCTGTCTTTGAACGTGGTGCTTGAGAGGCCAATGTAAAATTTTTTGTTTTGTAGGTCTTCAGTAGGGGCAATAGTTGCTTTGTAAACCACATTTGTTAAGAGACAATTTTGTTGGAGCGGGCATTGGGGTTTGTTAAGGCAGTTACAGTTATTTTGACTATTGTTATTATAGTTGTGGGTATTTAGTATTTTATTGTTGTGTTTTTTTATTTTATTTTCTAGATTAGTTGTGCAACTGTAGCTAAGCTTAATAGTGTTCTTATTAAAAATTTTATGTAGAATATTACTAGGGGGAAGTGATGATTAAGAAGCATGAAGGATTTTTTACCTAATTTAGTTTTTATCATATTATTATAGGGAGGGTTAAACCAGAGGACTTTGCGGGATCTGTTATTCCTATTTGTATTTTTTGGTTTATTAGGGTCCAAGTATGTGATATTAGGGTTGGAATATCCAGATTCCTTTAAAGCATTTTCAAAGAAGGGTTTGTGTAGGTTAAAAATGCTGGAGTTAGATGAGTTTGCGCTAAGCCTTTTTTCTATTGATTTAGGGATATGTTTAATAATGTGTTTGAGGTGGTTGGACATAGGGTGTATATATAGGGGGTATGTATTATTTTTAGAGTATGTTTCATAGGTATTATTAGGGAGGTTAAAGGTAACATCTAGAAAATTTACTGTTTTTAAGTTGGAATTTACTTCAATCTTTAGATCCATATTCTTCAATTCCCTGATGATGTTCTTTTTAATGCCTTCGCACTTTGGGCCGTTTGTATTTTCAACAATGATAAGGCCATCATGTCTGTAAAGTCCCACGTTGTTGTTGGGGATAAACTTTGTGAGATTGTATAAGATGAAAAGGCCTACTAAGTCAGTGGCCTCAGCTGCATCAAATGCACCCATCGCAAGGTCGAAGGAGGTAGGTTGGTCTTTTTTAGTCCATTGAGAGTCCTGGCTTAGTAGGACAGTTTTACGGCATTTCATAATGATGTCAGTTTCAAATGGTTGAATATCGGAGAAGGTGGAAGCAAAATCCAAGACAGTGTCAAAAAGGCATTTAGAAATAGAAGGGTAGTATTAAATGTCAAATTGGATAAATGTAGCCGTGTTCTTGTATCCTTTTGAACCAATTAATAGTGTCTTCGGTGTCAATCCACTGGATTAGGTTGAATTTATTTTTGATTTGTTTATTAATTCTTTCAAGGAGTATTTTTCTGATTCTGCCAATTTCAGGTCTGGTGGGGTTGATAAGCCTGGTTTGTGGTCTGGTACGGAAGTGTTCTTTATGGTCTTTTATGAGGAGGTATGCATTTTTAGTATCTTGCTTAGCTACCCTGTTGCTTAGGTTTAAAGTATCTGTGATTATTTTACGA